>NC_081781.1:4973518-5036018 GCF_963082965.1 Carassius carassius | reverse complement strand
CAGTTTCACAAGGACCATTTCTAACCCCGAGGTGGTGATGAAGAGGAGACGTCAGCAGAAGCTGGAGAAGAGGATGCAAGAATTCCGCAGCGGAGACGGTCGACCGGACTCAGGTTTTGTCTCCAATCATAGACATAATCTACACTGACATACAACTGCCCAGATATACATATGAACTTCTAAGAGATTATTTAGCAGGAGGGATTGTTATTCAGCCAATCATAACAGAGATCATATTGAAGTCATGTGATCTTATGCGACCCTGGACCACAAAACAAGTCTTAAGTGTCAATGTTTCAAAATTGAGATTTATACATCATCTGAAAGCTGAACAAATAAGCTTTCCATTGATGTATGGTTTGTTAGGATAATATTTGGTCGAGATACAACTATTTGAATATCTGGAATCTGAGGGTGCAAAAAAATCTAAATGCTGATAAAATCGCCTTTGAATTTGTCCAAATGAATTCTTAGAAATGCATATTACTAATCAAAAATTAAGTTTTGATATACTTACAGTAAGAAATGTACAAAATTTCTTCATGGAACATGATCTTATTATCCTAATGATTTTGGCATAAAAGAAAAATCTATAATTTTGACCTGTTCAGTGTTTTTTTGGTTATTGCTAAAAATATACCCCAGCGACTTAAGACTGGTTTTGTGGTCCAGGGTCACATATATGGAAACCAGGCTACAAAGTACTTTATTCAGTACAGAAAACAGATATGAGCACATTAACATAACTTTGCACATTTAGTTTAGGTGCATTGTAAGAATTAAATCTATGGTCATTGAGCTGTGTCTAGAGACTTTTTGGTGCAAAAATAGCTTCGTGTTTGTTTTTCATGTAAAGTAGGCTATGATGTCAGCAATTTGCCTCCATGGGGCACTGAAAACTGTAATTATATAAAGAGAGCACTAAACCAGAGCCCTGGCAACTCCATTGCACTTGTTGGGACTTTCTGCCAATGAACCACCTACTTTCAAGTGGAAAACCATTCCAGACCTCAACATAAAACTTTATTTTGTAGCTCTGTTCACACTGATGCCTAAAATAGACTTTCTGTCCTGGACAGACATGGATATTTAGATTTTCCAAGCTTATGTAATCAGGATAATAACATATGTCTGCAGCCGAGGGTTTAGACCAGAGGCAAATCCTTAACGTGACACACATAGAAAGGCTCCCAGTTACTCATCACATTCACCCCGTCCGGTAAGAGTTAAGCAGTGTGTGAACTGGTTAAAGAGGCTTAGTCGAGAACGCGGCTGGGTTTAGATCCCAGTGTTGGGGATGTTTGAGTTCTCGCGCTGTGTGCTGCCTTACTAACAAAGTCCTTCAACCTACATTGGACAAATTCAGAACATAGGATGGTGTTTTAAGAGGAATATTTTCTGTGCTAATGCTAGTACCCTAAATGTTTATAATTCATTTACTAGGTCATCAGCAAAGGCCTTGCCCTTATATCAGCCTGCCTTTAGACATTAGATCTGACTTAAGGTAACTGTGCATGGAGTTAATGGGCATGATAATCAGCCAGTTCTGATTTAATTGGCCTTTTACCGATATATCAGTCTACCACTAATCTGCACTATTAGTTCTTAATTCTCTTGTATTATCAGCCAATTTTAGTAATCTCGAAAAGCCAGGTATAATCTGATTAATTAATGATTAATGATTAAAGCTACACTATTAGTTCTTAATGATCTTTCACACAATCTCTCTCTTTCAGGAGGGACTCTGAGGATCTACGCCGATAGTCTGAAGCCAAACATTCCCTACAAGACCATCCTGCTCTCAACTACTGATATGGCTGACTTTGCTGTGGCCGAGGCTCTGGAGAAATACGGGCTGGAAAAGGAAAATCCCAGAGATTACTGCATCGCCCAGGTGAGGTTTAACACGGTGGGAGTGTTCAAATGCTTTCAGAGAGTTCTACTTCCCTATGATAAATGCACCTGTGTCAGAAAGTTGTTTAAAATCTGCAATGAAGGGATGGACAATATTTTGATACTATGTCATGGATATTTAAGTGTGCATGCTCTTTTCCAATAGTTTTACATTTAGATCAGATCTAGCGTCATCTAATGGTGACTAAAATTTCATTTTTAAAAACAATAATTTAATAGCACTGATAATAGCATAAATTCATTTATCACATTTCATGTATTAAGTTGTAAACATCTTAAATGGTACAGCAAAAGTTTCAAATATCATAAGAGTTCTTAAATTTGAGGATGGAAAAATAGGAATCACACTATAGCCTTATGTGATTTAAAAGACTAAATGTGAGCCCTGCATATTTCAAAGTACATATGTTTATAATTAATGAACATGTATATATATATATATATATATAATTGTCCAGCAAAAACAACATATTAATGCATAAACATCAGTAAATTCTGTAAAATAAACTGAGATTTTAAAATTGCATGGGTTTCCTCTGTTAGGTATCAGTTTTATTTATGTAGGTCTTAAAAAGCTCTTAAAAATCTTTAATTAGATTTTTGAAACCGCAGATACCCATACATGTTTTAAATGATAATTTAATAATTTAATTATTTTTATTAATAATTTGTTGTTATTAGTAGTCATTGATTTAACTTTAATTGACATACATTTAGGAAGGGTTTTATTTTGATATTGGCGATTTATCGATCAACAATTAATGATAATTATAGATCTTTACCAGAATCGTAATATCAGCATCCATAGTGACATGTATTGTAGCTGAGAATGACATCAAATATAACTGATTAACATAGGGCGTGTAAAATAATCATTAATCATGGACCTTTCAGTTCTGTGGAAATCTAGCTGTGAAAGTTTCTTCAGAATGCCATGTGGGTCTGCTGTAGAGTTATTAAGCTGATTGAATGTCTCTGGCGTGTCCAGCTCTCTCCGTGGACCCCTCCTCCTCATCCTCCTGTGATCAAATCAGGCCACTGCACGATTTGTCTTCCAGATTAAAGCCAGGAGCTGACATCTGCTTCACCTCTGCTGAGAGGAATTCAATTGTGCAGTTGTAAAGTGCCCCGCCTGCACGCGTTTAGCACTGCACTAACGGGGGGATGAGGAGGAAGTGTAGAGGAGAAGAGCAGGAAGTGCTTGAAGTGGCTGGTCTAATCTGCTGTCAGCAAATGGCAAACATCGCTGGTACAAAACGGTCAACCTTGTGCTGTCTGCGCCGTTGCTCACCAGCTCTTTTCAGACGCCGTCTCAGCCAGTCACACTGAGAGTTTCTGTGGCATTGTAATATCCTCTCCCATCACTCCGGCCAATTTTAATAACATACACAGCTCGTCCATAAAGCTACTTTTAAATCATGGCACAGGGAGCGTGTATCTGTCACTAAAACAGGTGTCTAATGCCTGCCTAGAGTGTGTACTGTGAAATATTGGCATGCTTTGCTAAAGAAGTCAAACTTTATTCCGTTAGGTAAAAAAGTTGAATTTTTAAGACTCTGAAAGTGTGTGCATGTTTGCTTTGTGCAGGTGATTCATGTAAATGATAAACCAGTGAAGGAGGCCATACTGGACGACACAGATTGCCCTCTGCAGATCCTCAGAGACTGGACAAGCGATAAAGGTCAGCCACATGCCATTTTTTCTTTTTTGTAGGTTTATTTTTTTGTGCGTGTGTGTGGTTTTTCTGCACTCAGAGGCTACATTTATTTGATAAAAATATGGCAAAAAACATTAATAATGTGAAATATTGCAATTTACAAGAAGTTTTTTTTTATATTTAAATCTATTTTAAATGTAATTTATTTCTGTGATGCAAAGTTGAATTTTTAGCATCATTATTCCAGTCTTCAGTGTCACATAGTACTTCATAAATCATTCTAATATGCTGATTGGGCGCTCAAGAATAATTATAAAAAAAATATATATATATTTGAAATAGAAATAATTAAATGCATCCTTGCTCAGAAGTATTTTTTTTTTCTTTTTAAAGAATACATCTTATTGATCCCAAACTTTTGAACTTGAGTGTAGATGCATTTTATATAATTTATGCCTTAATTTTACATGCTTAAAGCATTTAAATAAGTATAATAGATGAGCCTCTCATTTACAGCATGTTATACCGCCCCCTGTTGAATATAATATGCTATTATGTCAATTTCACAGAGGCCTTAGTATTCCAGCTGAAAAAGCGTCCTCCAGACTACGCTCCAAGGAAAGGACGTAAACCCGACAACAGGATGGGGCCGCCTCACGGATCCATTCCTCCAGAGAAACTGCCCTACCTGGTTGAACTGAGCCCAGGTGACACACACAAACATACACTATGACAGCACATCCTCTTTCCAGGAACTTAAGAGCAGAAGCAGAGGCCTTTGTGAGTCATTGAATGCTAGCAGAGCTGTTCCTGGATCAGATGTAATGATCTAAGCCTGCACTAGAGTTTCAGTTGCACTGACGTGACAGCTGTGAAGAGCAGCCCACTGACTGCCCACTGACATTCACGCAGGAGTAGAGCTATGTCCAACAAATGAGTTCAGTATATGGACCGCTTTAGAGTCAGCTAGTGAAATCCCTTAAAATAAACCTTAGTTTAACTCAAGTTGTGTTTTTAGAGTTGAAAATTCACATCATCTAGATCTGACGCTCACTAACGCCGTCTTCAGTCTAACTGCTGCTTGCATACTGTTCCTCCCCCTGCTTCAGCCACAACTAACCCTGTCACTGCGTTTATAACCAATGCTTTTTAACTGCAAAGAGTTGAGCAGGAACTCTCCTGATGTGTAATGTCACTGTATCTATACTAAAGCCAACCCACGTCACATTGTAAAGACAAAAGAAATGCCATCTACAGTGAAAGCATTAAAGCTTCACATAATTTCAAAAAGTTCACTAACCAATCACTGATAACTTCAGGAACAATTCATTGGCTGACTTTTATTTTATTTACAATAAAAAAACGATTGTACTTTGAGTTATTTTATAATATAAAAACATTCAAGTTATTTCTACAAACACTATCTGTTATATTGTTGTTATTAAATTACTGTATATTATTTTGTTTAATGATAAACAATTTATTTTGTTTAAATATTATTTTATGATATTTTATTTGACATTATTAAGTTTGACTTTTCTATTTAATAATATACTATGTACTATGTATTTGTTCAATTTGATGTATTATATCAGGGGTTTTCAAACTTTTTTTGTCAGCCGAACCCCTTTGATCTAATTCTTTTTTTTTCTTAACAGTTACATCATGAGTGATGTAACAAATACATACCAAATCATACTATTGATTTACACTTACAGTGGGTACAAACAGTATTCAGACCCCCTTAAATTTTTCACTCCGTTATATTGCAGCCATTTGCTAAAATCATTTAAGTTAATTTTGTTTCCTCATTATTGTACACACAGCACCCTATATTGACAGAAAAAAACAGAATTGTTGACATTTTTGCACATTTATTAAAAAAGAAAAACTGAAATATCACGTGGTCTTAAGTATTCAGACCGTTTGCTCAGTATTTAGTAGAAGCACCCTTTTTATCGAATACAGCCATGAGTCTTTTTGAGAAAGATGCAACAAGTTTTTCACACCTGGATTTGGGGATCCTCTGCCATTCCTCCTTGCAGATCCTCTCCAGTTCTGTCAGGTTGGATGGTAAACGTTGGTGGACAGCCATTTTCAGGTCTCTCCAGAGATGCTCAATTGGGGTTTAAGTCAGGGCTCTGGCTGGACCATTCAAGAGCAGTCACGGAGTTGTTGTGAAGCCACTCCTTCGTTTTTTTTAGCTGTGTGCTTGGGGTCATTGTCTTGTTGGAAGGTGAACCTTCGGCCCATTCTGAGGTCCTGAGCACTCTGGAGAAGGTTTTCGTCCAGGATATCCCTGTACTTGGCCACATTCATCTTTCCCTCGATTGCAACCAGTCGTCCTGTCCCTGCAGCTGAAAAACACCCCCACCACCATGCTTCACTGTTGGGACTGTATTGGACAGATGATGAGCAGTGCCTGGTTTTCTCCACACAAACCGCTTCGAATTAAGGCCAAAAAGTTCTATCTTGGTCTCATCAGACCAGAGAATCCTTCAGGTGTTTTTTAGCAAACTCCATGGGGGCTTTCATGTGCCTTGCACTGAGGAGAGGCTTCCGTCGGGCCACTCTGCCATAAAGCCCCGACTGGTGGAGGGCTCCAGTGATGGTTGACTTTCTACAACTTTCTCCCACCTCCCGACTGCATCTCTGGAGCTCAGCCACAGTGATCTTTGGGTTCCTCTCTTACCAAGGCTTTTCTCCCCCGATAGCTCAGTTTTGCCGGACGGCCAGCTCTAGGAAGGGTTCAGGTCATCCCAAACGTCTTCCATGTAAGGATTATGGAGGCCACTGTGCTCTTAGGAATCTTAAGTGCAGCAGAAATCTTTTTGTAACCTTGGCCAGATCTGTGCCTTGCCACAATTCTGAGCTCCGTCTCTGAGCTCTTCAGGCAGTTCCTTTGACCTCATGATTCTCATTTGCTCTGACATGCACTGTGAGCTGTAAGGTTTTATATAGACAGGTGTGTGGCTTTCCTAATCAAGTCCAATCAGTATAATCAAACACAACTGGACTCAAATGAAGGTGTAGAGCCATCTCAAGGATGATCAGAAGAAATGGACAGCACCTGAGTTAAATATGAGTGTCACAGCAAAGGGTCTGAATACTTAAGGCCACGTGATATTTCAGTTTTTCTTTTTTAATAAATCTGCAAAAATGTCAACAATTCTGTGTTTTTCTGTCAATATGGGGTGCTGTGTGTACATTGAGGGAAAAAAAAGGAACTTAAATGATTTTAGCAAATGGCTGCAAATATAACGGAGTGAAACATTTAAGGGGATCTGAATACTTTCCGTACCCACTGTATGTAAATAAATATATTTTCAGTGGACAAAAAATATGGTCAGAGTAGCTGTCAATCTGAAAAAAAAAGAAATGGCACATTCCTCAGTCAAATTGCAGAAGTGTGGACTTTTGTTGTTTACAATGGGAGAGTTATGGTTTTGTCACTTGTGACGTGCTGTTGTCCGGTGTAGATATGGTATCTATATGTAGATATGACATATTCACTCCTCTCTGGAGTGTGTGTCAGCTGACAGACTGACCACTTGCTTATGGCACTTTTTTTCTCTTTCTTGCTGCGTTTGGTGTGCTTTGGCTTTTCCTCTCTCTGTATCTCTTGCTCTCTCTTGCTCTCTCTCATGTGTGTTGTTGGTGCGTGTCGGTGTGTGTCCCGCCGTTTTGTCTGCTCCTGGCTCCTGTGCATGCGTCCCATCCTAGGGCGAGGGAGTCACTATGCCTACTACTACCGTCATCATGAAGGTAACACAAACCAGCCTCCACCTCCCTCCCTCCCCCAGATCTACTTCTCTCTCTCTCTCTCTCTCTCTCTTACACACACACACACACACACAATGAAATATAAGCTATAAAACACTTCAGCAAAATGAAAACATACTGACCTACTTGTTTTTTTTTTTTGTTTTTTTTTTGTGCACTAAAAGTAAAAAAAAATGTCGGCACAAGAGGAGTTTGGTGTGGTATTTTCTGGTAAATATTTTACAATGTCAAAAACATTTAGTTTTATAGCACATTTTTCTTTATATTGGTACAAATTTCCCAGCATTGCCCTCTTAGACTCTAGTAAATATCTTGGGGTATTATTTACAATGTATTCTGTATTTTTTATTTCACAAAATGTCATAAAATAACTATAAAGTTGCCTAGGCTGTCTCAGGCTTGGGTCGACTGAAAAAAATAACTTTTCCCAAAATATATACAAAAGGGGCTCTAACATCAGTATTATGAAGTTATTTTGACACACACTGTCATGTTTTAAGCCTTATTCCCTTTTACTGTCTGTGCTTTGCATTTTGCTTACAACTCCTTTGAATTGCCAATCATTTTACTAAGGCCTAAAAAAAAAAATTGTTTGGTTCCGGTTTCCGACCGACCCTGTCAATTTATGTGCGACCCAAATTTATTTTATGAGACTGGGGAAGAACGGTCTTTCACACATCGTTAATTAAATTACAGTTTTCTTTAAATGCTGTTTTACACTTAAGTAATCCGTTAAAAACCATTAAGTATTGCATCAAAACCCTTTAACTGTCAATTCCTAAAGTGAGCTATAACTTAAGGTTTGGAAATTGTAACATTAAGAGAAACACGGGGGGAGGGGGGAGTCAACAATATATCGCGGAACAGAGAGGGCACTGACAACATGCTGACAGACAGGACATTAACATTACCAGCTTACTTTTAATATGAAACAAAGTCTCATTTGGTTATTTCACCTTTCAAATGTGGTCATTTTTTAAAGAAATGTAAACAATAAATACCGTTTTGTGGCTCTTGAATGTGTCGAACAGATCGCTGTAAGTTAGATCATCAGTTAAAACTAACTGATCGTCTCTTGCTTCTAGTTAATTTATAGCATCAAAATCAAATAAACCACATAAATGAACATAACAAAGAATGTTGTTTGACTACAAAAAGATGTCTGTACACTCCGTTTTTCAAGTTCAAATCCTCCATGTTAATCTACTATGAGATCGCCTGTCAAACTCCCGCGAAGGCTTTTTGTGTGTGTGTGTGTGTGTGTGTGCGTTTTGCGTGTCTATGGCAACAACAGACTTTAAACGGGAATACAGAATCACTGTCGTAAAAGTACCGGTACACACATTTAAAATCAGCGCGCGTGTGTGTGTGTAAAACTGCCACTGGAGAAAAAAAATAAATAAATTAAAAAAAATAATAAATCCCTACCGACCAATGACCTCAACTGACAACCAACCGGAACCAAACTTTTTTTTTTTTTAGGCCTAATCTAAGAATTAGCCTATAATACAACCCCAACCATCCCATCATCATTTATAACCCAGGATTTCCTATTAAAGTTCATTGTTTCTCAGCAAGTTCTATGAATTCTGATCAAAGTCCAATTTCCGATAATAGAAGTCTTTGTTTTTGCACAGTGGTCAAGGAAGGTACTTAACAATTATTAGTAAGGATATGTCATGAGGGTTGACTAGTCATTTAATGACCAACTAGTAAATTAGTGAGGTCATTCTAATGTTTGGGGTCAGTAAGATTTTTGAAATGTTTTTGAAAGAAGTCTCTTATGCTTAGCAAGGCTACATTTATTTGATCAAAAATACAATAAAAGTTATCTTGTGAAATATTACCACTTAAAATAACTTATTTAAATATTTTCTAAAATGCAGTGTATTCCTCTAATGGAAAAGTTGAATTTACAGCATCATCACTCCAGTCTTTAGCGTCACGTGATGCTTCAGAAATAATTTTGAAATGTTGCTTATTAACAATGTTAAAAAAGCAGTTGTGCTTTTTTATCATTTTAATGTGTTCTTGCTGAATAGAAGTATTAATTTCTCACTGAGCTATTTTTAGCGGCAGTGCTTTAATTAGCATACTGTACAACCCTGGAAAGCCCTCTCGGAGGAGTTGCATCTTTAAGTTCAGGATCGAAAACAGCCTAATTACACAGTAGTTTAGCTAGACCATTGACTAGACGAATTTAGAAACATGTAGTTTTGCATATTCTTAATTACATGGCCTAAAGCACAGAAGTGACACTTGTGCAAGAGTGCTTGTGTTTTGAATCGAGTGTGAGTGACATGCAGACAAATGCAAACGTGTGTGTCTCACTGCTCTGTGGCTGCTCTGCAGATGGCTCAGACTCCAGGGATAAACCCAAACTTTACAGACTACAGCACAGCGTCACTGAGGTCGGATCTGACCAAAGTGAAGATGGAAACATTCAAGTAAGATGACATCTTCAGCGCAGTAGTGTAGAACAGTGAATGGTGAAAATACGTTTAAAACACATCCCTGATTTTTCTGCACTGAAGCTGTTCGGGCCTGGGATTCTGCCCCACCACTGTGACCTGATGCATGCGGACGGACTAGTGACCGTGACCCCTGTCGGTTTGGACGCTGAGACGTTTGTGGATGGACAGCGGATCTCTGACACTACGGTTCTGCGCAGCGGCGTGACGCTCCAGTTCGGAGCCACTCACGTCTTCAAATTCGTAGACCCCAGCTATGACCACAGCATGTCCAAGAGAGACCCAGGGCCTATGATGAAGGGCAGACACAAATCAGGGTAAGTCATAGTATTTTTATTTTTTACCCAAATAGAGCTGAAAAGCAAATATAACCTGATACGAATCCCATTGAGTGTGTCCAACTAATACATTTGTCTGATCCTTTATTGACCAGCTGTGGCAGCGCAGCACAATGAACCATCTGTTGTACTGTGTAACATTAGACGCAGTGATGGGGAAGCTTCTTTGAAAACTATAGCTTGCCAAGCTACTTAAAAAAAAAAAAAGTCAGTAGCTGTATTTAAAGCTACTAAAAAAAAAGTAGCTAACTACATTGAAGATATTTAATATCTTAATAGCTAGGATGACAGTATGAAAATAAACAGGTGAATTGATACTAAATGCAACTAACACAACTATAAAACACTTTAGTTTTTATATCGGAGTCAAAAACATGTTGAACAGCCACCTTTAACTATAAAAATGATGAACCTATGACTTCGGCAGATCATGGAATGGATCGTGAATCATTCTTTTAAATCACTTGATTCAGATGAGTCATCTGTATGATGCCATTCACCTAAATGAATCTAACTTTCCAGTGCTACATTTAAGGACAGTTTAGGAGAGCCTGTTTATTGTGTCATATCATGTTTTATTCAGGCTTTAAGCAGGTTCTTTACAGGCATAGTTTACACGTCACAGGACCAGAGCAGATAATTCATTCAGTTTTGACACCAGTTTCTGCCATCTTAAAGGTACAGTAGCAAAAACCAATGGTTTAGTTCCAAGAGATGGAGTGAGACTTGAAAGTGATTATGAAATATCGTAATAATGCGTCTTTTGTGGTGCTGATGTTGATGTCAAGTGGAAAACAAACACACAGTTGCTCATGAGGTGTTTTGTACTTGTGGAGCCATTAGATGGCACTATTTCAATGTCTAAGTGTCTTGTGAGCGTGTTCTGGTTTGTTTGTTCTTTGTTGATGTGTGTGTGTCTCTCTGAACGACCAGTGCGAGTTGTGTTATGGGATGCTCTGCTTCCATAACAACAGGAGTTTCTGCGGTTTTGCACATGGATTTTCTCTGCAGTGACCGTCCTGTCAGATTTCTAGTGTTAAACGTAGCCTTTACTGTGAGAACTGTTGGAAAAGAGGCTGGAAGAGTGACAAGGAGAGGGTGAGCGGAAGGTTATGTTGGCCACAGGCGCTGAGAGACTCTATAATCTGATCAGAGTGGGTTGGAGAGGGGTGTGTCCCATGTCATTTCAGAGAGAAAACAGGGTGTTTGAGACAGGGCGGAGTGTAGTGACACTCCCACCAACACACACTCTTCACCGTAATCCACTGTTAAACATATCAGACTGGAGCAGAGCTGTCCTGGTGAGTTCATCCACATTTTACACGTATAAACGCTCCACTTGAGTTATCAGGTGACTGAAGATTTGATGTGCTTGTTTGTTTCCTGTAAACTATTAACAGTACTGTGTTTCGGTTTATCTGATCATAAAATGCTAATTAAAACATGTTGTTTGAAGTTTAATTAAGCATGTAGGTTTGTTCAGAAACCTTTGTTTATATTGCATACATGCATACACACACATTCACATACACTACCATTCAAAAGTGTGGGGTCAACAAGATTTTTTTTGGATGCAGGATACTGTTCAAAAGAACAACATTTATTTAAAAAAGAAATCTTTTGTAACATTATACATTTCTTTACTGTCATTTCTGATCAAATAAATACATCTTTGCTAATTGAAAGTGTTAATTTCTTTTTTAAAAATCCCCGAACACTATAATATAATACGGATTCATAAGTTTATTATGTTTGTGTGAAATGTGGGGGGAAAACAGCGTAGCCTCAGGATATGAAAAAAAAAAAGTTTCTACAGTACATTGATTCTGTTCATTTTAATGCGTTGAACAGTCAACATTAAATGCTTTACACACACTTATTTTCCCAGCCCGCCTCATTAGTAATAGTTTATTCTTATTGTTATTTTGACTTTGTTAGAACATGTGAACTTTCTCCTGTTTAGCTTCTTTTTAAATCTTTTATAGAATTTAATTCCTGTTTCTTGTTTTAAGTGAGTTTTTTTTAACACAACTTTTAATGCAAAGTAATCCCATGTGCATCTTATTGCCATGCATGTGAATGTGCAATAATTAGATCTGCGTTCATTTCAGGCCATTGGCCGGTAATGTCTAGGTTCAATTAGGTTCATTTCCTGCATTGATTTGATGTGAAAACATGTGTCCTTGTTGAATGTGTGTGAACACTCTACATTTTGTAATGTTACTTGTACTGTTTGGAGTTACATAACACAAAGCTGTTTTCAAACTGATGCCAGGCTTAATTTATGATCAGTATAATTGTATCTTTTGGTTTGTGTCCAAGTTCTCTTAAAAAGTACTATACTTTTAATTTGTAAATTATTTATTTTACTCGATTATCCAAAATGGATATTTACATGGTTATTTAATATGTAAAGCATTTCTAGCTGGAAATGTAATGAATTTCATGGAAATGACTCCCAAGCTGCAGTATAGATGATGCCTGATTATGTCTCTACATCTGAATGCAAAGGGCTGGAAACCCGGTAGCCTTGTAATTTTGTAATTTATGGTAATTTTGTTCAAACACTGTGTGGGTGTATCTTTAGGCTGTGGGGCTCTGCTCATTCATTTAGTCTGGTTAGAATGCCGGCGAGTTATTGATTGTGTTCAGTGCTCATAAACACACACACACTCACACACACATGTACCCGGGTGTTCGTGGAGGTGTGAGCCGCTGCTTTTGTTTGACTTTCCATTCAGCTTAGGTTTTATGTAATTGTGTGTTTTAGAGCATATGCAGGTGGTTATATTGTGTGTGTGTGTCTGTTTGTTTGGCCACTGATACTGTTTATTTCCTTGTCATCTGCTGAAATGATTAACTACATTACCCCCCCGCTGTATTTCTCTCTGTTTCAGAAGTGTCCCAGAGACGACCTTTGACCTTCACGGGGACGTTCATAGCGGCTCCGCTCTCCCTACAAGCAAGGTGCCACATCTGCCTGCTTCTTTGGGCTCTCTGTGCATGTTCTTATGTGCTGTCTGTGTTGGGTCTCTGATGGGATATTTGGTGGTTTCAGAGCTCAGGGAAGCTGGAGATGGAGCGCTCAGGAAACAGTGAAAGAGGCCTGGTGAAACCCATGATTAGAGGAGAACAGCAGGACTTTAACAAACATGACGGAAGGTAAGAATTCTGTTGACTTGGTGTGCTTCATTTTCATAGTTGGGCCAAATTGAAAATTTCAATTTTGTTCTGTATTTTTTGTGGAGAAAAAAATTGAAATTCTTGACAATCACATGGTGAGATTTGAGGCCATCAAACATTTACAATATTTAACTGCAATTAATTTCATGTATTTCAGAAAGAAAACAAGCTAATATGTGTATTTATTCAGTTTGATACATGATTTTTGTTAAATGTCTCGACTGTCTGACCTGTCAGCCTTTAGGGTTCTGATCATTTTTTCAGATTTACCTAAAACTGTGTTTACATTCCAAGTAAAATGTAAATATTTTTGACTAATCTGATTATTATTTTAGTTATAAATATGAGTGTAGGGATAAATTTCACAGCACGTTTAATTATGTATTTTTCTAAGAATAATGGGAAGAAAATGAAAGCAACCTGTTGGGTTGTTGATAATGGTCCAAAAGAACGAGGAAATAATCAAATAATCATGCAAATGAATGATGCAAAGTAAAGCCAGGGGCATTATTTTGAAAGTAGTGGTAATAATGATAATAGATTATTATTAACATTACTGTTAAAAAATGTTTTCTAAAAAAAATACATTAATACATTAATACATTTTGTTTTACAATTTTTTTTAATAAAAAGTAAAGTGAAATATGTATTCTTTTTTTATTATAATTTTTAAGTAAATGATTGAACCCTTACAGTATTTTTCACAATTCATTATTATTGTAATCTTTTTTATTCATTATCTTTTATTTGGATGATCTTGAAAATGCTAAGAATTAAGAATTGTGTGGATTTCCTCTGCAGGTAGAGTAGAAAATGTGGAAACAAATAATGTAGTTAATGACACAGAAACCAATGGCATGTTAGTTACATTTTCAGTTTAGTAACAGCAGGTTTTGTGCACATCAGCTGTCAGTCAGCGAGGGTCTCTATGGAGTCAGTGCAGGGTACAGGTCTCTATATGTAACCTAACCCTCTTCCTCTGTTTGAACCTGAGATACCTGAGCCCGCCGCTCACCTGGCTTCAGTCTTGTCATCAATAATCCAGTGGAGATGAGAATGCTCATTCAAACACGCACAGCACAGTTTGGCATCTGTGACAGGATGTTGTATGGCAGGACAGGAGCAGGGTCTCTGGAGCGGTGGGCGTCTGTAGACAGCGGTGTCAATCTGTCCTATCTCAACTGGTTCATCGAGCAACAATTCTTTCCCTGCAGGTCCCAGGATGGCCCAGAACTCATTCTGCCGGCCAGCATAGAGTTCAGGGAAAACTGTGAGTACCAAATCCATGTGCAAAGCAAAACCAATTGATCTGTGCTGGTTTGATTTCAGCGATCTGATCTGAACTGGGTCATGTGATTTTGTCTGGTGTGTATTTGTATGTTTTGTCATTTAGTCTTTTCGGGTTTTGCAGACACAACATAGTATTCCCACTTGACCTGGTTAATGC
The DNA here is from genome assembly GCF_963082965.1 of Carassius carassius. NCBI lineage: Eukaryota > Metazoa > Chordata > Actinopteri > Cypriniformes > Cyprinidae > Carassius > Carassius carassius. The sequence goes on along the minus strand of NC_081781.1, from coordinate 5,021,225 downwards.
ATTCACGCGGTTTCTTTTATTGGCTCTGCTGATTATAACACAAAACAAACAGCTAATTCTAGAAATCACTCATAGTTTGCTGCCTCATAGATCAGTGGATGGGGAGTATTGATGATTGCTAGAAAACTGGTTTTATCATTTAGTCAGTTCAAGATCAATTATATTGTAATTGATAAAAAAATTTCTGTCCCGAAAAAAATAAATAAATGCAGAAATAATAATAGAATATTTAATTGTTCCACCATGCCATTAGGTGGCAGAAGTGAGTTTTATGCCAGTTTAGAAGCCAGCAGTTTCCTTTTGTGTAGCTGCATGGATGGACTGAGCCTAGTACCGCTGTCACATCACAACCCAGTGCAGATAATCACTAACTATACGTTTCATTCGCATTTGTACATTACAATTTTCATATTTGGCTCACAGCATCACAAAATAATGACAAAATCTTGTTATGTGTTGTTACTTTATGTCTTGTGGTTGTATGTTATATGTTATGTGTCATATTATCTGTTGTGTTATGAAATATGTTATGTGTTATGGTAATATGTGGGGTCATGTTATGTGTTGAAATGTTATGGTTTTATGTTGAGTTATTGGGGTGCACGATAAATATCGGCCGATAATTAATGCGCATCTCGTCAGTAAAGCCTATAATTCCATGCTGATAATGAACATGAATTTGCGCAGTTTGTCAGGTAACAACGGCTCTGTGTAGTAACAGCTGCTCTATGTGAAATCACACACCTGATTGAATTTATCGCTGATTAGAGAACTGGCTTTACTGACGAGATGCACATTAATTATCGGCTGATATTTATCGCGCACAATGTGTTGTGGTTTGTTTTGTTGTGCTATATCTTTATGGTTATGTTATGTTGTGTTATTTTTAAGTGTTTCTTAGTATCAGTCTTCAAATCTCATATAGCTGAGCAGCTTATAAAAAAAAAAAAGATCTACATGTCATCAAACAACACGTATAATTTGCAAAACGAATTCTATTGTAATGAACTATTATACTACAGTAGATGTTCCACATGCTTTTCACTGTGAGTTATAATAGATTAGAGCTCAGGTCACAGGCTCAAAAAAACGAAACAAAAAAACATGCATGTGCAACTCTCATTGTAAAATATATTTGCATGCTAACATCTATCATCAGAGCTTCTTGGTCTGTCCCAATTTAAACTCTCTCTGCTACCTCTATCCCATGATTCCCACCCATAGCCGAGGATGCCTTCCTGTCTGCCATCATTAACTACACCAACAGCTCAACGGTGCATTTCAAGCTGTCTCCCACCTATGTGCTGTACATGACCTGCCGCTACGTCATGTCCAGCCAATACCGGCCCGACATCAGCCCCTCCGAGAGAACGCACAAGGTCATCGCCATTGTCAACAAGATGGTGAGCATGATGGAAGGAGTTATCCAGGTGGGTGTTGGCCATTTTTACTAGAATAATCTTCTGAATGTAATCTATCTAATCTGAATGATTTTTTTACAGTGGACGTTGTGACTATTATATTAAAACTGTATTATTTATACTTTAGAGATTTCGCTGTAGCTCTGATGTAGAGATTTGTCTGTGAAGTTAGATTATAGTACATGCTTTTGTAGTTGTAGTGTTAAAGCTTGTTTCACTCTGCTTTCATCGATTCAGGTCATTGTCTCCGCAAACAGTGCTTTAACTACAGCACTCAGTGTTTCCCCTGTGTTTGTTTGTATCTGGATGTTTGTACGTGTGTGTGTGTGTGTGTGTGTGTGTGTTTTTGTGTCTCTGTGCCTTGTTTTACCTGATTCATGCACTATGTTTTCCCAGCAGTGCTTGGTTCATCAGTTTCCGATTGTCACCAAGTTGCCATATTGATGTGTAAAATTAGAACTGCTTTTTTCTCTGGTGATACAAGATTTTCTTGTTGCCTCTGAAAGAAGTGTTTGTATATATATTACTGATTAAACGTTTGGGGTTGGCAAGAATTTAATTAATTTTTAATGTATTTGAAAGTAGTTTCTTATTCTCGCCTAGGCTGAATAGAAAAAAAAAAATACAAAAAAACAATCTTGTGAAATATTATTATAGTTCAAAATTTCAGTTTTCTATAAGAGTATGTTTTAAAATGTAAGTTACTACTACTACAGTCTTCAGAAATTCTTCAGAAATAATATGTAGATTTGCTGCTTGAAACCGTTATTATTATGCTGTTTGAGCTATTTGATACATTTTTTCAAGATTCTTTGATGAATAGAAAGTTCTAAATCTTTTGTAACATTACAAATGCTTTTACTGTCAATTTGGATCAATTTAATGCACCCCTTGCTGAATACAATTATTATTCCTTCAAAAAAAAAAAAATTGTGTTCACTCCAAACCTTTCTTGTAAATATCCTGAACGAGACTGATTATAAGTGCATGAATAAGACTCATTGAATCATGAATCACTCTCACTGATAATGATTACAAATTATGGCCGGACACAAATTCTACAGAACAATACTGTGAAATCACTCACAGTAACATGAACGAGGAGTCGTTGCTCATTTGCATAAATGTAAACTTTTTTTCTCGACTGTCAATTCACTGCATATGGCCTCATTGGATATGGATATGGCCCAATTTTCACTTCTATCATTTACTCACCACAAATAACTATGTAAACTTCTCTTTACAGTTCAGAAATGAGGTCCACATGCTCTCTGTTTATTTATCTTCTTTGCTCAGCGCCTGCGGGTTTGAGTGGCCCACCCAGGTGTTCAAAATGTATATCTCATAGTCTGACAGCAATGTTCAAATGCAAATAGTTTTTTAAAATAAATCTTCTGTTTTACAGTTGTAAAGACTGCCAGTTACAAGACTAGATGGAATTCAGCATCTAAAATGAGAAAACAGAAATATTATATAAATGGATACAGTCGCTTAAAAAAAAAATCAGTAGTGTCATAATCCATTAAAATGTTGATCTTCTTTTTGGTATATCCCAAATCTCAAGCCTCACGTGTTTAAGGACCAAAACTTAGAAAACAAGAAACATAATCTCAGAGAAAGAGGGAAATAATTTAAGTCTTGGTAGCAATACTAAGGATATTTGGAATAAGGAGGTTTTTTTTTTTTTGGAAGTAACTTTCTATCTACTCAGATCAAAATGTTCAGTAGTAGGTTTGTCATTAGTCAAATCCTGATGGTTAACATCAGAAGTTATAATATCATAGTTTGCTGCTTGTTACTGCTAGTTATAAATGTTTTTTCTTTTTTTTTCTTTCATGATTTCTTTAGCACATTTGCACTATTGTTCAAAAGTTTTTTGAAAGTAGTCTTTTATGCTTAAGGAATATTTAGAAATTCCTTATTGAAGTTAAAAAAAGAGCATTTATCCTGTAGATGTCATCCTTGGCATCACAGAAAAGCAGACGTATCTTTACACTGCAGCATAAATTATTAAATCGAGTAAAAAAGAAAAGAAAAAGAAGCTCTAGATGACTGGGACGTCCTGTACGGCAGTGAGTGTGAGAAGATGATGATGTGACCTGTCCTGTCCTGTCCTGTGTGAGAGTGAATGTCTGTGTTTACATGCCTGTGAATTCTGTCCCATGCCATCGCTGTTGTTGACGGTCTCTCTCTCTGTCCTGTCGGATGTCTGTCCACCCCCCCACCCCCTCTTCCCCCATACCTACTATCTCTACAGGAGATTGCTGAAGGTGATCAGGTAGGAGTTTGCACTGTTAGGGAGGCGTCTCATTCTTCCTGTTTCTCTCTCTCTCTGTTCTCTATCTGTCAGCTTGGCTCCATCTTCCATCCCTCTTTTATACCCCCATAACAGAAAGCAAACAACCCAAGCCAACTAAGTAATCCCTCCTCCTACAGCTGGACGCAATCGTTCATAACCCTTCATTACGACTCAACCTGGACCATGTGATACTAAAAAACATTTTTGACCTCTGCTTACTGCACTTCAGTATGGATGAGAGACTACCCCATGTTCTTTTGCTCTGTTTGGAAACTTTTAATTTCCTTTTCATTTGACTTCATGTCTGTGGTTAACGTCATGGTTCTTATGGATGCGTCCTGTGGCCAGTATGACGTATTCGGGAGTGTCGGGGCGGGGGGTTGCTGTCGTCGTCACGTGGGATAGACGTGTGCAGGTATACACAGAGGTCCGGTTGCTTCCGGATCGTGTGTATCCCTTCTCTGTATTGCAGGGATGTGGGACCCAGAGCAACCAGTCACCACAGCTTCCCAGTCAGTCGAGCCTAGCTTGAGCTAACTGTAACACGTGAATGATTTCTACTCTGTCGGGACGCGGTGACTGGTTGTTGGAGGCAGGGAGGGTTGGACAGAGGCACATGTCTATCCCGGGAGTGCTACTCAGTGCTTCTCATGGCCGTAACTCTTTTCTTTGTTGTTTGTACATCAGATTGTTTTACTTTAGCTGTGTGTAACGGCCCATCTATGTGCATTACAGAAACAGAAGAACATTGCCGGGGCTCTGGCCTTCTGGATGGCTAACGCCTCAGAGCTGCTGAACTTCATCAAACAGGACAAGGATCTAAGTCGCATCACACTAGATGCACAGGATGTCCTCGCTCACCTGGTTCAGATGGCTTTTAAGTGAGTGTTTGCATGCACATGCGTATTTACACTAAACATTACTTCCGTTTCAAAACCTAGTGAGCTGAGATCTTATACAGCATACTTCAGTTCATATTTATATATTTATTCAAATAGAATTTAAAGTTCTGGGCAATGATTAATCGCTAGTAATCGCATCCAAAATAAAAGTTTAGGGTACATGATATATGTGAGGCTACAGTGTATATTTATTATGCATATATAAAGACACACACATACAGTATATATTTAGAAAATATTAACATGCATATATGTTTATATTCTAATAATTTATATTATATAAAAATATATTTAATATAAAAACATACCGTTTTTCTTAAATATATTCATGTGTGTGTATTTATGTGCACACATTAATATACACAGTGTGTGTATATATAAATATATATTAACCAAGTAGTGTGTATATTTAATAGGAGTAAATAAAATGTTCAATTAAAAAAAATTATTATATAAAATGTTATAAAATAAATATGTATTGAAATTTAAATATAGTAAATAAAATGCAAATTAAACCTTTAAATAATAAATTCTAGATCAATTTCAGGACTATTTACGTATCATGTGAAAACAATCCATTTAATTGTAATTTGTCATTACATAATTTAATTGTAATTGGTCAATTACAAAAGTTGTTTTTCAAGTTCATACTGTGTTCCTGTAACCATTATCAGGCGGCAGGATGTGCTGAATGTAAGGAATGTTCTGGGTCTGGTTTGTATTGGCTGAGCTGTAGTTTGGGTGTATGAAAGAGAGTTACGGTCCTGGGGCCGGTTTTCAGCTTAAACAATGTGGTCGGAGTGCCTCCGTTTCCTTTAAGCATTGGAATGACCAGCTGAAACAACTGCGCTTTTGTGCGGGTCGTGCGGTTTGTGAAGCGGCCAGGTCTCAGATTTACTGTGGGATTCTTCAGGAAGTTCCTTTAGGCCCTTGATGGTGGATAAATGGACACTAAATAATGTGTGCTCTTGCAGATACCTGGTGCACTGCTTGCAGTCGGATCTGAATAACTACATGCCAGCTTTCCTGGAAGATCCCGACGAACAAAACCCACAGAGGCCCAAGATAGGTGAGCAGAGACCCAGTCTCATGTTTTCAGATGCAAGTCACCTTTATTTATATAGTGCTTTTTATAAAACAGATAATATAAAGAGCAGCTTTAGGTAATAAACTAATAAAGGCATAAACTAATTCTGCAATGTAAAGGAGTTCTAAGACCATCATTCATCTCAAGTCAGTTCAGTATTGATTTAGTTCAGTTTAGTAACGGTGTAAGATTCACCAACGGATGCAGTTTTTCAGCTATCGTGTATAAAGTTGAGTAAATTAGTGGATTTTGTTAAAGGAATCACAATTGAAGGAGAGGCCCACCTACTGTTGGTTTTGAAACCTAACAGCAGATATATTCTACCCAAAACAGTGATATCTTTTAGTTCCTTTACAGGAACTTACAACATCTTAATTTCTTTGTTGTCTTGGTCACAGTAGATTTTTTTTGTAGTCTTGACAAGACTAAACTAATCTATTTCAACTAAATGACTTGGACAAATGGACAAACATGCCCTCTTGACTAGAGCAGTATCAACATCTCAAGCAACACAGAAATATGCTGAAATGAACCAGAACCATGCAAAACATCTTAAGCAATATAGCAGCACTTCTCTAGTTCTCTAGAAGAGTGTTTCCTAACCATTTTGACAAGGAAATTCTGTAAAAATATCTGTTCCAGCTAATAGAGGTAGTTCTTAACATTGCACCAATATAATTGCAAGTAAAGATGGTATTGTTTCTGTTTATATAGTATTAAAGGCCCTGACTTTCCTCTTTTCCACAGAGGACGTTCTGCACACACTAACAGGCGCCATGTCCCTTCTGAGGCGGTGCCGTGTCAATGCGGCCCTCACCATTCAGCTGTTTTCCCAGCTCTTCCACTTCATCAACATGTGGCTCTTTAACAAGCTGGTGACGGAGGCTGACTCGGGCCTGTGCTCTCACTACTGGGGCGCCATCCTGCGACAGCAGCTCAGCCACATCGAGGCGTGGGCTGAGAAACAGGGTTTGGAGCTGGCCGCAGACTGCCACCTCAGTCGCATAGTCCAGGTACCACATGCAGATATGTACACCAATCTTTGGTGCGGACACAGCTGGATGCGTTACTAAGCGTGAAAGTTCCGAAACTGAAGCTGTAGAACTAGTAGAACATGATTACATTGAAGAACTCTTAAAAAAAAAAAAAATTACGGTCACACTTTATTTTAGGGTTCAATTCTCACTATTAACTAACCATTAACTATGACTTTTGCCTCAATTAACTCCTTATTTGCTGCTTATTAATAGTTTATAAGGTAGTTGTTAAGTTTAGGGTATTGGGTAGGATTATGGATGTCATGCATTATATGTACTTTATAAGCACTAATAAACAGCTAATATGTTAATAAGAGACATGCTAATAAGCAACTAGTTATTAGTGTGAATTGGATCCTAAAGTGTTACCAAAAATACAATTAAAATATTTGATATTTGGCAAATTGAGGACTACTAGTGGTAATGGTTTGTTTATTAAAATTAAATATTATGTTTTCTTATTTGTAATATACAGTCGTGGCCAAAAGTTTTGAGAATTACATAAATATTGGAAATTGGAAAAGTTGCTGCTTAAGTTTTTATAAAAGCAATTTGCATATACTCCAGAATGTTATGAAGAATGATCAGATGAATTGCATAGTCCTTTTTTGCCATGAAAATTAACTTAATCCCAAAAAAACCTTTCCACTGCATTTCATTGCTGTCATTAAAGGACCGGCTGAGATCATTTCAGTAATCGTCTTGTTAACTCAGGTGAGAATGTTGACGAGCACAAGGCTGGAGATCATTATGTCAGGCTGATTGGGTTAGAATGGCAGACTTGACATGTTAAAAGGAGGGTGATGCTTGAAATCATTGTTCTTCCATTGTTAACCATGGTGACCTGCAAAGAAACGCGTGCAGCCATCATTGCATTGCATAAAAATGGCTTCACAGGCAAGGATATTGTGGCTACTAAGATTGCACCTAAATCAACAATTTATAGGATCATCAAGAACTTCAAGGAAAGAGGTTCAATTCTTGTAAAGAAGGCTTCAGGGCGTCCAAGAAAGTCCAGCAAGCGCCAGGATGGTCTCCTAAAGAGGATTCAGCTGCGGGATCGGAGTGCCACCAGTGCAGAGCTTGCTCAGGAATGGCAGCAGGCAGGTGTGAGCGCATCTGCACGCACAGTGAGGTGAAGACTTCTGGAAGATGGCCTGGTGTCAAGAAGGGCAGCAAAGAAGCCACTTCTCTCCAAAAAAAACATCAGGGACAGATTGATCTTCTGCAGAAAGTATAGTGAATGGACTGCTGAGGACTGGGGCAAAGTCATGTTCTCCGATGAAGCCCCTTTCCGATTGTTTGGGGCATCTGGAAAAAGGCTTGTCCGGAGAAGAAAAAGTGAGCGCTACCATCAGTCCTGTGTCATGCCAACAGTAAAGCATCCTGACACCATTCATGTGTGGGGTTGCTTCTCATCCAAGGGAGTAGGCTCACTCACAATTCTGCCCAAAAACACAGCCATGAATAAAGAATGGTACCAAAACACCCTCCAACAGCAACTTCTTCCAACAATCCAACAACAGTTTGGTGAAGAACAATGCATTTTCCAGCACGATGGAGCACCGTGCCATAAGGCAAAAGTGATAACTAAGTGGCTCGGGGACCAGAATGAATGAATTTTTGGTCCATGGCCTGGAAACTCCCCAGATCTAAATCCCATTGAGAACTTGTGGTCAATCCTCAAGAGGCGGATGGACAAACAAAAACCCACTAATTCTGACAAACTCCAAGAAGTGATTATGAAAGAATGGGTTGCTATCAGTCAGGATTTGGCCCAGAAGTTGATTGAGAGCATGCCCAGTCGAATTGCAGAGGTCCTGAAAAAGAAGGGCCAACACTGCAAATACTGACTCTTTGCATTATTATCATGTAATTGTCGATAAAAGCTTTTGAAATGTATGAAGTGCTTGTAATTATATTTCAGTACATCACAGAAACAACTGAAACAAAGATCTAAAAGCAGTTTAGCAGCAAACTTTTTGAAAACTAATATTCATGTAATTCTCAAAACTTTTGGCCACGACTGTACTGCATACCATTTTAATATAGATTTGTCTGTAAAACATGGTAATACATAGACTATATTCTTTCTTGGAGAGAATATTGATTGTATCTACATGGTACTTTTAGGATGTTCTTGTTCTTGGCGTCACTTGGCTGAAAGTTTTAAAACCCTTTTTCCTAGTTAGATGGACTATGAACCAGTAACTGTCCCCTTCTCTCTTTAGGCAACAACCCTCCTCACTATGGACAAATACTCCATGCAAGATGTGCAGAACATCAACAACACCTGCTTCAAGCTCAACTCTCTGCAGCTCAATGCTCTGCTGAGCAACTACCACTGCGCTCCTGATGAACCCTACATTCCTCCTGTAAGTGAACGGTCTCATTTTGGCTGTGTAGTCCTGGTCTGATGACACGTGTCCTTTTAGAGATAAACTGAACCAGGTGTTCTGCTCTTACACAGTAGCTCTGCTTATTTCCTCTAACCTCAGGGTTTCTCATAATGTGACGACCTTGTTTGATGTGAAATATTAAACTCATTACTGTAAAAGGTGCTGTAACTGATGTTAGCTGTTCTGGAACATCTCCCAGATACACCCCATCTTTCCAAAACTCGCTTTTCAAAGCAAATCACAGATGGAGGAGAAGAGCAGCAGCATGTCAAGTTTTAGTAGAACTCTTATGTAACATTATGATCATTGTTCCCTTCATCCTCACAGGAGCTGATTGATCACGTGGTGGCTGTGGCCGAGAACACGGCGGACGAACTGGCCCGAAGTGATGGGCGGGAAGTACAGCTTGAAGAGGACCCTGACCTCCAGCTGCCTTTCCTACTGCCTGAGGATGGCTACTCATGTGACGTGGTGCGGAACATTCCCAACGGATTCCAAGAGTTCCTAGAGCCGCTTTGCCAGAGAGGTATGGATGATAAACTGAGTGCTGTCATTCTAAAGAAGTTTTCAGAGCATTTGATGTCAGTTGCGGTGCGCACAATAAGTATCAGGTGGATGGTGAATCAGAGGTTGTTGTCTTTGATTAAGGCTGACGTGATGCCAGTGGAATGTGGTTTGTTAAGGTTGTGTTCAGCAGTCTATTTGTTTTTGCAAGAGAGCGAAACTGTGTGTGTGTTTTTACAGGTGTGTGACAAAGACAGTGAGAGACCAGTGGATTTAAAGTTTTAACATTTAGTGGATGTGTTCTGATCTGCTCGTTGTCCTCCAGGTTTTTGTCGATTGACACCTCATCCACGCTCTCCAGGAAATTGGACCATCTATTTCGAAGGAGCTGACTGTGACAGTCACTTCTCATCTGACACGTCAGAACTGGTAAGTTACTATGATCGATATATAGATGGGTAGATAGATAGCTAGATCGATGGATAGATATATAGATGGGTATATTTGTAGATGGATTTGTCTTTGAGGGCATCAGAAAACAGAATTTAGCATTTAAATAAAAAAAATTTTACTTTTGATTTTTTTTATATAAAACCCAATACTAGACAGATATTTGCAAAACGGCATCAGGGGATAATTAATGTCAGTTTATAGAGTGTGTTCTGTCAAGTTAATATTCTCTTATATTCCAGCCCACACTAGTTACACCACAGAGGACAATATTTGACCATAGTGCCCAAGCACTGGCTGTAAATTATATCTTTCTCCTCACCCTGAACACACAAAGCCCTTAAATGCTCCTCCTTCCTGTATTTAGTCTGTTTTTACTGTCTCTCGTATTTTTACATAGGGATTTTTTTTTACTTAATGTCATAATCTTTTTTTTTTTCTTTTTTTTTTTTTTTTTTTATACATAATGTTGGTCTGCTCTACAGCAGACAGAGCTGGAGCTCGGAGCATATTTAAATACCACACAGAAATCTGATGAACGCAGCTTGATCGTGTGCCAAACCAACCCACCCACTCCCACATCCCTTCCTTACAGCCATCCCAGGACCAATGCTTACCGTAAACTTACATATTGTACACATGAGATTTTGCCATGAAATCAAATTCGACCTTGTTTGCAGTTTCTGGACGTACTGTGCATTACCACACATTATTTTAAAGATTTTAAAAAACATATATGATCAAGTGATCACTTGAAGCATCTTTCCTTTTTGACAGACATCATCTAGGCCAGATAAAATGTTGAACAATAGCAAAATGGGTGTTTAGACACTGTTTTTGGTGACTGGTGTAGTTGTGATTATGGTAGTCTTTGCATTAATTAAGATAGCTATGCCAGAAAATCATTTTCGAAGGAAACATGCTTTAACTAAGCTAAAAAAGCTTGCCCTGTTGCTTTTGTTAACCTTACCAAAGGCATCCAAAGAGTTTCCACTGAATTACCCATCAGTGTTCATAAAGCTCCACTGTGCTTTAAACCAGCTCTGCTCTCAGCCCCCCAAGCTGTACTCAACAATACAGACTGGCAGCATAGCTAAAGTTCCCTGTACAATGAATGCATGTCATGTGCACCATTTACGCACTGGGGCTCACTAAAGGAGAAGCCATGGCACGAAAAGCTGGTCTCTTTCTCCCAGGCCCTGACTGTGTGTAAGTGAGCCCACTGAGGCCTTATGCACTCTGGAGCCAACGCATGTGGCTTTCATTTTTGACTCGTCTCCAGCGCCCGCCGTTTCGCTCTGCGGTCGGCTGTGCTCTGAGAACCAGCAGTGGTAGAACCTCCCTAATTTTCTCTACTCCTCCTCCTCTTCTTAGCTCAGTTTGCTCTAGTAACAGCCACCAGACGCAGCTTCCAGAGGCATTGTGGACCTAAAGCTGAAGTTACAATAGTGACTTCCCCCCCCACCCCCCCCCAAGTTAAATCACCTGTCTGCTCTCTCTACAGCCAATGCGGAAGGAACCGGAAATTGTGACCGTGACTTTGAAGAAACACAATGGGATGGGCCTCAGTATTGTGGCGGCCAAGGTAAGAACTGATTATTTTATTACTTATTAGTGATGCTTATTGTGAAATATTACTCCACTTTCAATGTCTGTGATCATCTTGCATGGATCTGACTGCTGTAGCAGTGATAAATATTAATCTACAGAGTAAGTGAATGAAACCTTAAATCCTTGAGGAGATCATCTGGTTTTGGCATACAACTAGATCTGATTAGTTTGACACAGTTAATGAGAACAATTTTAACTTTTTGAGGATTGGCTTTTGGTTCCTGGGGTTGGTGGGAGCTATATTCTTAGTGGGAAGTAAAGGTGTGACATGGTTTCCTATGCTCAGATCAAGAGGACTTGCTTTTGTTTGATTCCGTCACAAGCTGGTCTGTATGCTTGTCAAACATTCAAATACAAAACGGAGTCATAAGCAAATCTTTCTGTTTCCTTGTCGGACTGAGCGCTGTTCTAGTCTGCTGCTTCCGCAGTAGGAAATGTCTTCTTGGTCGTCACCCCTTTACAAAATGCAGTCTTTTATGTTGGAGTTTACGGCACAGTTAATAGGCTTAAATATTAAATTGTTTTGCATGATTCCACTAGTTGTGCTTGTCGAGCATAAAAAGTTTCGATTTGTTTCGTTAGTTTCGATGTCAACATTGCAAATTAAGGTCTAGTATGACTAATATCCTGTCAGAAAGTGCTTGCAGATCCAACATTGACCAGTTTACAATTTTACTGTGCAAGAAATATTTATTTCTTTCTCAAATCGAGGATTTTTAGTGGGTTATATATGGAACAGACAGTTGCAGTTCAGTAGCCTGTGTTTCACCACTTTTGGTGGACTGAAGAGCATTTTTCCCAAACAATGTGGGTCCGGTTCAGGGACAGAGAAGAGGCAAGCAAGGGAGGTGTAGTGGGAGGAGAAAGGGGTTAACAGGAACTGTTTATTTTCATAGCAAAACCTCCCCTTTACTGCTTCTATTTTCTTCTGTGAGTGTCTCCAAGGAAGCATAAAGTTTGGTAGTGGTAGAATGGAGGAAAAGAAGGGAGGGAAGGAATGAAAAATGGGAGGAGAAGGAAAGGAGGAGTGAAGAAAGTGGTGTAAGGTAGCTCTGGGACAAAGGGGAGGATCTAAAGAGGAGAGGTGGTTTGTCCCGGTGTTGAGCTGGGACGCAGCTGGGAGCACGGTTAAAACTTCACATAACAGTTAGTGTGTCGTGGGAGTTTCTCTTACATGACAGTCTTGGTGTGGTATTTCCTACTCTGGCATCAGATATTTGCATATTGTGTTTAGCATGGCCTGCTTTTGAAAGAGTTTTCCTGGACCGCTATTAGTTTATTCCTCAGTCCATTTTCCGGAGCGCAGCACCATGTGGTTCTCTGTGGTTGGGAGGAAGGAGCCGGTAAGAAACCACTTGACATGGAGTGTGTGTCTTTTTAATGTGGTAGAGTGAGCAAGTAAATGCTGAGAGATTAATGGTGTGCTAAAAACTCAGCATGGTGGTTTTAGTGTGTTTGCCATTTGCATTGTTTATCATAAACTACATAAGGCCCAGTGTTCATTTACACTGGTTAACTTTCCTTCATAAATTCGAAATTGTTTGTTAATTTAAGCTAATTCAACTAAAGGCAATTTATACTATAGACCTATTTTAGCATGAGAAAAAATTAACTTTAATGAACATTAGTACATTCTGTAAAAGTATCATTTGTTGTTTTTTGGTATCAAGATTATTGTGAAAGTTTTTATGTCATGGTACTTTTACTTTGTATAATTTCCAGACAAGGACATGTACACTTGCACACATTAATTCCAGTGACTGTTATCAAGTGTGGGAAAGTAAGGTTTTGCCAATGTAAACAGTATCATGCGACCAGAGTGCACAAACATGCACGTACACATTGTACAGATGGTACATTTTTTTAAACCATACGAGTTTACGTACAAAAACACACATAAGAGTGACTGTACAGATGAGTCAAGGTACATATCTCTATTTCATTCTGTGCTAGTTTGAGATAAATTTGTACTGTATGTTTCTACATTAGATGTGATGGGTTGTGCACACTGTGGTATCTTGCAATCAGGGTCACAGGGACAATGTTTACAAGCACTATACCACAGTACTAGTGACTCATCATCACTTGTTGCAAACAATCTGGCGTGGTCAGTCCAGCTGGATGGCCGTGCTACCATCACAGAGCTTGATTTGCTCAGGCTGCAGCTGTTTCTGTGATAACAGCTCTTTTGGGATGGTGTTGAGTTTCTTGGGGAAGAACAAGGGAAATCCTGACCTCCGTACTTTACATTGACTAGTGCCTACCTGACATTTTCCCACATTTCTGGATTCGTTGTTCTTTAGCCCCTGAAATGACTTGTTGCCACAAGAATCAGAGCCTTCAGGATCGATTTTTTCTTTTATAGCCAAACCTTTCTTTTCAAAGCAAAACTAATTTTTGTTTGTTTGTGTACTTGGCACACAATAGCTCACTGACTTCCTTCTCTGTGCGCTTCTTGATCTCATGTACGACAACAATTGAAGGATGTGACTCCCATACGTGAGCCTGGATTTCCTGAGGACTCGGGAGAGTGGAGAACAGAATATCAGCCCAACATGGAGTCTCTGCAATGTTATGTCTCCTAACCTTTTATTAATCTGTGTTGAAACTAATAGAAACCCACTGTGGCGGTGTACTTAAGACTTTGTTTTGGTTCGCAGGTTCAAAAGAAAACATTACCATGAAAACACTTCTTTTAAGTGGCTCAGGGTAGGATCTTTTGACAGTTGTGGGTGCAGCCCATACTCCTCAGTCCTCAGGCAAAATGAAACCTGACAAGAACCTACAATTGTCTAAATAGAGTTGCTTTAAGCTGTCACCTAGCTTTCATCAAAACGATCATGTGACATTTCATACCTTGACTCTTTACTTGCATGTCCAGAAAAAAGTGGAAGGGAGTCAAGAACCTTTGGAAGACTATATTCTATTGATGCCATTTTCCAAGGGCTGCACGATTTGAATATATGAGAGGACAATCCCAAGTTGTTAGTTATTAAAACTTTGAGATGATATTATGTTTGAATCAAAGGATGTCAAGCTTGCACATACAACCAAACCCTTAAATTAAGTTGTGACTCATGTCTTGGACATTATTCTGTCTCTTTACAATAAAAGTTTCAAAGGAGACATTTTTTCTTTGTGTCCAAAAAAATGGAGCTGCTTTCTAAATGCACCGCCAGAGGACCGTGAAGGAAGACAGACCTCTTTGTTTGGTCTTTCCTCCTAGCCCAAGAGTCTGCAGATCATTAGAGCCAAAATGGAGGCCACTTAGATGTGATGAAGACCGTCGGATGAAAGCAGCTCATTATTGAAAGCCTCTTATGTAAGTCATAATATTTTGCACCCTCCATTAGCGGACAGCCTCAGTCGTCTAGACGTGACGGTAAGGACCAGCTACATTCAGGAGCAAACTACTGTCCTGGTTGCTTTTTTCTTGACTGCTGTGTTTGTTGTGGGTGATTAATCGGGGCAGGAAATGAGTGTGGCAGGTCAGGTTTCAGTGAATAGATGTATTTTCTGTTTCCCTAGTGCACCGTGGACTCCACCGTCTCGGTCAGAGGTCAGGCACTGCCTTGACTCCCTGGGGCTGTTAACAAATTACTCTAGATCGTTTATGCCTACACGTGCAGCTCCCTGAAGGCTTCATTCACCAATCACATCCACAACTGTAAACCTTTAACAGGAAGCTGTGCATTTGGCATACGATTCCATAGAGAGTACGGCACGCCACAAGTGTTTTGAGACTAAAGGGGGTGAAGACTGAAGTTAAATTCTACCTCTGTTGCAAAGCACTCGTCTTGCCTAAGCTGGGTTTCCAATTTCCTGTATTTGCAATGGCAGGTTTGGGAAGCTTTTCCATGGACAGGAAGTGTCAGGGTGGGACCTCGGAGCTGTTGACTTTTGTTTGCTTGCTTCCATGTGGTTTTAGGACCTTCAAAGGAAGCTGGAGTTCTGTGGTTTGAGCATCTGCTCCGAGTACTGTTATCAGTGAACACCTTCAGACTTCCTGTTAATGTCTAATGTATGCACTGCAGATGCAAGCATATTTTTGCATGCCGACTATGCCAGACAGCAGCTTGCAGGGTATTAATATGTGCTTTTTTTGCATTCCTGTTGTGTGTGAAGAAGATCTTGTAGCCACTGCCAGTCCTCAAGTAAACAGATTCAGTTTGTCCCCAAGTTTGCTGACTTTTGCCCTCTGACACACTGAAAGGCAAATAACCATCTACTGTGAAGAGACTGTAGAAATAACGGTTTCTATTTTTGCTTATGAGGCATTTAGCACCTGTGAAATATTATTTACAGCACAAGATGTGGATATGCACACATTTGGATATGCCAAGATGTCTATTAGCCGCACAGACATTATAATTGTCTTTGAACTGTGCTTCTGGAAGTGTCCCTGGAAAGATGAACGTAAAAACAACCACACCTGGAATACAACCCCCCCCCCCACTCGCTTACCACCATGCACACTTACGCAATGGGTGTTGAACTCAGAAGTAAGGTATTGTTTTGTTGTGAGTGACTTCTGACCTGTTAATTCTGATTGGATAGTGAGGAATATCTATATATGTGTCTGTCTGTCCTATCATTAATAAGTCTTTCTGTCTGTCTGTCTGTCTATCTTATCTATCTATCCTGTCTTTCTGTCTGTCCTATCATTTAAACGTTTAACTATCTGTCTTTTTACCTTGTATATTTTATTCAGAGATCACTATAAAAATAGCCTTGATGCTGGCATGGCGTTAAAAAGTGAATAAATATACTTTATCTGTCATTTTGTCTGTCTATAATTCTGTCGTTTTATCTATCTGTCCATCTCTGTAGCTGTCTATTTGTCTTATTGATTTGTCTATCTAGCTGTCTTACTTGTCTTTCATTATGTCTGTCTGTCGTTGTTCCATCCGTCTTATCTGTTGTTTATAATCCGTCTGTGTATTTTTATCTTTCTGTCTCTTTTGTTCTGTCTATCATTTTATCTGTCTGTCTTGTTGTTTGTCTATCGGTGTTATCTATCACTGTCTATCTGTCTATCATTCTATCTATCTGTCCATCTATCCATCTGCTTGTCATTATCATTTTATCATTGTCTATCTATCATTAAATCTATAATACTGTCCATAATGCCTATAAAAAGATTTTAATCTAACATTCAAAGTTTGTCATAAATTATATACATTTCAAATTATTTCATTTGCAGTTCTTCATCCTGTTTGCTATGTCAAATAAAACCGCAGTTAATTCAGGAATTTAATTTTAATTCTAAGGACATTCATTATTCAGTTCTAAATGGTGCACAACCCTGATAAATATACCATCAGTTTAACTAACTTGCTCTTCAAACTGTTGCTCTGGTTTGACACTACTTGACTTTAAAGAGAAGAGTGTCCATGGAAGCCAGCTCTATTCATAAAACACAAATAAGTGTTAAATTCAGTGTTCTTATTTTGTAATGCAACAACATGTTAAATGAGATTTTGAGTGTTTCGAGTGCTCTGCCAATGACTATTTGGTTGTCATAGGAAATAACAAACTTTAAAAGTGAGCTCATTAAATTTGATGACAATATTCTCAAAGGAAACATTTCAAACATGCTCTTCTGTTGCATACACTCTAGTGATATAGTCATTACTTTTCGAAAGAAAGGAGCTCTATTTTTAGCTAAATTCAGCCTTACAGCACGTAGCCGTGAACTGTGCCAGTATCACCTCACCCCTCGTTTAAAAAACAGAAGCAATTAGTTCTCTTGTTAACATGCATCTGTTTTTTATCAGTGGCTTTTATAGACTTTGCTCTGTTTTATGTTCTGCACGCCAGGTTTTCAGCTTTGATCAAAGCAAGTTTAATGCAGGTTTCTTGAGGAAAGGTCAGCTGAGTTGCTCTCCCACTAGGTCTGCACAAGACTCCTGCATCAGCCATGTTCAGACGGCCTGGAAACCGCCCTGCCTCAGAGCCCAACCTCAAGGCTTCTCATGTGTCTTTCACCGCAGGTTCACTCTTTAATGTGGAGAGACTAGTTTTTGAATGGTTGTTTCTCATCACAGCGTAATGCATACTTTCAAAGTCTAATCAGAGAGCTTTTGGGCTTTGCTAGGCGACATGTATCTCCCTCAGGACTTGGGCAAGTTGAGACCTTACAGCAGATGAGAAGTGGTTCACATGCACAAGATTGGCATATCTGTATTTCAGTTAGGCCATCCTTAAAAATATTTTGGTTTGCAGTAACAGTAAAATAAAAAATAAAATGAAAAGGGTCGGTTTATTTAATTTTTTTTTCAAGTTTCAATGTTAAAAAAAAAAGTTAATTTTGGTCATGGTGATTACGTAAGTTATGAATTTAAACAAATTAGCATATCTTGACGTCACTGACTGGGTTTTCAACCCGTGCCTTCGGGCGCATAATTGCAAATCTCATTTTGATGCAGGCTATATAGACCACAAACCAATTGAAATCTTTGTCAAAAACATGTTTATTGCATGAATTTCAGGTGAGAAGAAAAAAAACGAGTTACTGTTATACTGTTTAACTTGCATCCACCACTAAGGTGTCAATGCAACCTACAAATTAGAGACCGTTTGCTTTCTTGGGTTGTCACTTTTGTGTGACGTGTGTTCCAAAAAAAAAAAAAAAAAACTTACGTGCTCCGAGAGGTCGTTAAAATAAATTTCCTATTTTCGTTTTTGCAAAACTTGTGTTGGTTGGTCCAATCGATTTGTGCAATAGATTTTCGAACATAAAGTGACAGTCGTCATGGTTTTAGACTAGACGGGAGAAGGTATGGGAAAAGATCTGGGCACAGTTTTTCCAGAACTTCGTGCCAAGTTAAAGCGTTGTCGAGCTGTTTTAATGCATTTTTCAGATGTATTATGGTGCCCTAACCCGTATGACTTTGAACAGTGACCGCAAACATTTTGTAAACTGCAGCCGCCGCCATCATTACCAAGCGCGAACCGTTGACTCTGACAGTGAATGAGAGTGTGAGACGAATAGTGATGTGTCGTTCGTGAACGAACCGTTCTTTTTGAACAAATCTTTTGATGAACGAATCGTTCTCGTTCACGTAATCCACTGAATCATATTTCTCGTTCACTGAAGTTCCTCCCTCCACAGCAGCGCGGTGCTATAAGCAGCGCATGCGCAGCTTGGTGAACCGGGTAACAACCATTTCATCCTGTCAAAGAATTACTCAACCTCGAGCCAATAGCCTTCGAGTATGAGATGTGACAGAGTATGTGATTTGTTGAATGTAGTGAACGAATACGCCCTACAATGAACGAGTTTCATATACAGGCATTAAATTTTAAATGAGCTAATTAAGTGGATAAAAGTGTAAAATTTCTCAGTTTAAACATTTGCTATGTTATCTATGTTCTATTGTGAATAAAATATTGGCTCATGTGATTTGAAATTCCTTTAGTTTTCATTTTATTAAAATTTAAAAAACGTCCCAACTTTTCCGGAATTCGGGTTGTAAGTCTGAACTAGATCTAGAGATCTTATCGTTCGTGAACGAAATGACTGAACTGGTACCCATGTCGTTCGTGCACGAGTTGAATGATTTAGTACATCTCGTTCGTGAATGAAATGCCATTTAGCATGTCAATCTCGGAAAATGCAAAGCGCAGTTATAGGTACTGTGCACATACGCTTGTTTTGATATTTAGCAACTCCACGTTTAATCCCCGATTTATGAATGTGAATATATAATATACAAACTGTCTGACCAAACAATTAAAATGCTAATTAGGAAAGAAAACCTTGTGCTTTGTTCATCTAAACGACTTAATTAGACTTTATATATTGAATGCGATTATACACACATTTTAATAAAGTCAGATCATTTTTTGTAACAAGTGAATACGTTCATTGACTAAAGACATAACACATAATACACTCTTTTTTTTTGCCACCTACTGGCATATTTTTGTGTAATACGAAGAAATGATCACTGAATGAATCAGTGAACGATTCTGAACGAATCATTTTGGTAAACGAACTGAAAATTAACGAATCTCTAGAAAGAATCATAATTTCCACCACTAGAGACGAAGCGAACGCACAGGCCATAGTGTGACATCCGTGTAAACATAGATGACGTCACAGGTTTTTTTTTTAAAGAAAGAACGTAGTCTTCGTTTGTATGTAGGCCTAGGCAATTTATATATTTACAATACTTACTAAAATAGAATTACTATTATTTTATTGATTTTTTATTAGTTGTTTGAAGAGTAAAAAAAAAAAGTTGGTCAGTCTTAACGCAAATTTACAACCGGCAAGTCGGTCAGACTAAAAGCAAAAAAAAATAAAAATTTGAGGATGGCCTTATTTTACTTGTTGATGAGTGCTCAGTATCCAGTGTGTTGCATTAGACATTATGTCAGTGTGTTGCAGGCCTTGCTGCCTCTTGTGAAATGGCATACGCAGAATTTCAGGCCGATGGTGATCTTTCTTTCTTTCTTTCTTTTTTTCAGTGGTTACATTGACAATGAAATCCAGATGTATCTATTATAATACCTAATACAGTGTGACAAGCATCCAATCAGAACATGTTCAATACCTAACATAACAGTACAGAAATAGAAACCACACATTTCAGTGTTACTTACCATTTCTTTGTAATTGTTTGTGAAATTTACTAGCAGTTTCTGAGTGGAACTTATTTCTGCATCAAAAATTAAGTATAGGTTTATGTTAACTTCTGCATATACATTAATACCTTATTTATAAATAATTATAATGTATTGTGTAAAGTATTGTGAACTAGCATAAAGTATATAAATATTCACATTTTATTATTTAATAAACTTATTTGAATATAGTAAATGTCAATACAATTGGCAATTAGTAGATATCGATGTTAAATTAATACGGTTTATGCATTAAACCTATATTAATACAGTAATATACTTTTGTTCATCGTTAATTCATGTTCATTCATTTAAGGATTTCTAATGCATGTGCTAATGTTAACAAATTGAACTTGCAAAGAGTTACCAGTTATTACACCAATAATTAAATTGTCCTTCGTTTCAATAAAGTTAAAACTATTTTTGTTAGGCACTTGAAATGTCACATTTATTTATTTATAAATGGTTGCTTGACTGTACTTTTATTACTTTAAATTATCAGTTACAGTTTAGCAGTATTTCCACCAATCCACCCTGTTTGTTGTGCATATTCACTATGAGGAGGAGTCATTGTCCAGGATCATATCATAACACCCTCACAACATACAGGATAGAAGTTACTTGTGCTATAGGCATCCGAACACATAGCGGTAGGTGGTTTTTATACATCTGCACCACAAGATGATTTATGACATTTTGATTGCATGTTTTTCCATTTCTGTTTTCCTTATTTCATCACCTGTTCTCTCAATTAGACTGGTTTTGTAGCATTTGAAGTGTTACTGTGTCTTTGTCTTTTGAATGTGAATCTATCTACATTATCTGTATTTGGTGACCTCACCCTTGAATTAATGCGGTGTGTTTTTTTTTTGGAAGTTTGTGGGGGTTTTCTTACTGTAAAGAATGTTAAAATTCAGATTGGCCGATTGCTTTGTAACTGGCGTGACCTCAATCATTTTAGGGGCCTGTAAGCGCGCAGTACATGTTGACATTTTTCTTATATTTGTGGTTAAGTCCTGAATGTTAACTGAGATTTCTGAGGGATATTCGTGTGGTGTTCATGTTTCGGCTGTGTTTGAATTGTAGGGTGTGTTTATGCCAGTGTAATGTGAGTGGGTTATGGGGGTCTGTGGCTAACATTGGCTTTATTTCAGAGGGTAGAATAACAGAGGTTATGGTTTCCCAGGCAGATTATGTTACTGGCTTTCTCGATCCATTGCTTCTGGTCAGCTTTATTTAGGTTTTTATACTATATGAACAAGACATAAAGTGCTTATGAGCAATGTGGTGCACATACCAATCTAGAGCTCACCAAACCAGTTTTCACATCACATCTTATGAAGGACTATCTCATCATTCTCTGATGAAACCATTTGAGAAACGATTTCAGAATGAAGCACCTAGTAGCTGAACTTAACCATTTGAACCCAACAGGCAGCTTACTCTATCGATGGCCAGAACAGGTTCAGTTTAAAGTTTCTGCACAAGGTACATTGTTATTGACATTTGAGATGTGTGAATCTTTTCAGAGAGCCTATAAACAACATACAACAGCAGAATAGTATGGTAAATGTAGATAGCACACTCATAACTTGTTTTTCCTAAACCAGAGGAGAAACCAGATCTAGTCGTGCCATTAAGTAAATGGTTTGTTATGACCATGAAACCATCATTTGGAGTTCGGCATGTGCTTTAAGAGATCTAGCCCTGGAATTCAGAAGTACATACTTTACTGTTGAAAGAGTTCATATGAGGCTGCTAGAACACAGTAGATGTGTTGACTTTCAAAGGAGCATTACTTTCTATTTTCCATTTAACAGAAGTGCAGTTATTTAGCTCTTTTGGTACAGTGAAAGTGGATGGGGACTGGGTTAAAAGTGCTTTAAAGTAGTCCATATGATTTGTGTGCTATATATAGTACCATTCAAATATTTAGGATTGATTAGGCTTTATTATAATTAGTGCTGTCAAAAAATTAATCACAATTAATTGCATCCAAAATAAGTTTTTGTTTACATAATATATTTGTGTGTACTGTGTATATTTATTATGTATATATAAATACACACAGAATATATTTTGAAAATATTTACATGTATATTTGTATTCATATTATTTATATGATATATATATATATTTATTACATAAACGTAATGTTTTACTTAAATATAAACATGCGTGTTTGAATTTATATGTACGTAATAATATACACAGTGCAAACGTATATTATGTAAACAAAAAACTTTCATTTGGATTTCGATTAATCACGGTTAATTGTTTGACAGCACAAATTATAATGTTTTTGAAAGAAGTGTCTTATTTTCACCAAGTCTGAATTTATTTGATCAGAAATGCAATGAAAACAGTAATATTGCAAAATTTAACATAACTTTTGTTTTTGAATATAATATTTTTTTGTCACTTCTGACAAATATTTGAACAAAAAAAAAGCACAAACAAAACCTTGCAGACTCTGCACTTTAAGTCTTTACAAATCGTCATAGGATAAGTTTCTGTACAACAGCAGATTGTGCACATATTCAAACATGGTGCATCTAGACACTTTCAACCTGGTTTTTACATCAAACATAATTGGGTCTTGCGTGTTTTATGAGTTTATTATTGATGCAAATATACACAAAAAAGTATAGTATTGAATTTTCTTTCCTTTTTTTTTTTTTTTTTGAACATTTCCTAAGACAAAAAATAGAATTTAGGTCAGTGCAGGTTTTTCTATATTTGTGTAAATGTGAGGGTTTGTCAGACTTCTCAGCTGTATGAGAAGTTTGTTTCTGTATGAGAAAACAGCAGAGATGGCTGGGAATGTAATACAGACCTCACATTTTTAGAGTAAATTTTTAGCAAGATCCCCCTCGAATAAAACTGTTGGCAGCTGCCAGGGGATTTTGGGTACTTGCTTGCTCAAATAGCAAATCCAGCCATCGGAAAAAACAAATGATACTAGCTTTAAACCACAGTCCTCAAATAAACCCCTTTAAAGCTCATGTCGCTGGAGCTTCATCAGCTTAAAGCTTTGAACAGACCATTTAACTCCGAGTTATGGAGCATTACGTGTTAGAAATGTTATGTTTGAGTGTTGAAATGTGTATGGCATTACTATTTCAAGTCTAAAGGATCTGCTTCAATGAATGCATCATTTTATCTTGAAGTTAATTACTAGATTTTATTTTGAAAGATGCTTTTCTAGCATGCAGTGCCGTTTAGGTCGAGCTGATATCTCAATGAGTGCACAGTCCTGCAGCCAGATGGCCCGTGTCAGATGATGACCTCTGACCCGGGATATAGGATGAAGAATTTAGAGAGGGTTAATCATGGCTAGTTTGAACAGAACCTACTTCAGATCTGGTCTGAATTTATGAATGAGTTTATATGAATGTCTTCACTGCTGGCTCCAGATTTATAGTCTTTCATGAATGAATGCCCGGTTTCTTCATACAGCAGTTTCCACAGTGGAACTATTGGAGCCTTTAAATGACATTTAGATCTTTCTCAGAGTGCTAATAAATGGTTTTGCTCTTTCTTTTGTGTTTTTTAGGGTGCCGGACAGGACAAGCTTGGTATTTACATCAAGTCTGTTGTCAAAGGAGGTGCAGCAGACATAGTGAGTTTGGCTTGGTTTCTGATGTTCTTTATGGGCAATTGCAGATGCTATGACCTAATTTCTTTAGAAATCACGAAGTGTGATTTCGCATACTGCTATTATTGATAGTACTCCGTACTATATTTGGAGTTGAAGCTGTAAAATGATAAATCATAAAAATTAAAAATCCTTTTCAACCTTGTTTTATGACTGTTTGAGTCATGTTTTCTTTTTAGGATGGGCGTCTGGCTGCCGGAGACCAGTTGCTCAGCGTGGATGGAAGAAGTCTGGTTGGCCTCTCGCAGGAGAGGTAATTCTGTAGCATTTAGACCTTTAATAATGGGATTTTAATAAATATGAAATGGACTTACAGGTAAAGCATGCAATATCCGGCTATGTCAAAGAAGACTCAGTTAAATAAACAAAAGGATTAAATGCTCGAACCATTTCATTACATCACATAAGCAAGGAATGTGTCCTAATATACGAAATTAAGTGGTTTAAGAACAAAATATGACTGACGTCTCTCAGTCTTTAGAACATCGTCAGGCAAAAATTACACTAAAATGTAACATTCAAATAAATTGTGTCTCGTTTTTAGGGATTATTTAAGTATTTGTCATGATGAATGACATGTAAAAAAAAAATGTATATGCTTTTACAAAAAAAAATCCACTCTTTAAAATAAGAAATTCTCCTTAAAAGAGATGAAAATTGTCCTTTCATTGAGAATTTAAGTTTCTGACACAGTGGTTTGTCTTGTAATTATCCTGGATTTGACTTGAAAGCGTCATTATTCCTTGAATTTAGGCATTAAGCTGTAAGGCAACAAAGCACCTTTTGTTTGCAAAGTCAAAACAGCTTAAAAATGTTCTCATTTCTGTCAGAAAAATTTTATTTAGCCTGTAGTTTTGAGATGTGGTGGAATTGATGAAACTCTTAAATCTGTGGATTTGAGTTAAATGAGAAGCATATGGCTCTAAACACTTGTGAATGGATACAACTTGAGTTGGCTTTGGGATTCGTTCCAGCCTCCGTCTCTTGTTTACAGTTAGCCGACGGCAAATCCAAACAGACATTCTATGAGATTAGTCTCTTTAAATAATCTCTTGTGGGATTGCACAAGTAATACTTTGAACATGAAATTCGTTCATCATAGTCTGCAGTTTTGTGTGTGTTACTCAAAGATGTCTCTTGTCTTGTAGGGCGGCGGAATTGATGACACGAACGGGCTCTGTTGTAACGCTCGAGGTGGCCAAACAGGGAGCCATTTACCACGGCCTGGCCACGCTCCTCAACCAGCCATCCCCCATGATGTCCCGCGGTAAGCAACTGCGGCATGAATATATATTTAAATCTCTAACGGCTTGTGTGTGGGAGTTGCAGTATTCCCCTTAAAAAATATCAGAGGCTGCCGCACAGCATGCTAGCGTGACTAATTCCTTAAAGAGGTGGAAATGTGGTGGATCTGGCACCCACAGCATTCCCAGTCACACATGAAACGGTTCAAGAGTTGCGTTAAATATAAATGCTTTCGACACGTGTCTGGTAGTGATTCTGATTTGGTGCATTGTAGGTGATTTTCCCCATTTCAGAGAGATGGGCACTTTCCCAGTGCTGAATTTGGTTTAATTCAAGCCTCCTTTTAATCTCCGCAGCATCAGACCGTGGACGTGGAGACAAGGGAAAGTTGAGACCAAAGAGCGAGGGCTTTGAGCTCTACAACAACTCTGTGCAGAACGGCTCGCCTGAGAGCCCCCAGGGCACGTGGGACACCTATCCTGAACCAAAGAAGGAGGACAGATTGTTGAAGAACCGTGCAGACCACCGATCAAGCCCAAACGTTGCTAGTAAGTGTGCCACTTCAAACGCTTGGTGTATTTGTCAGTGTGGTTCATTTATTAACGTGTATTTTTATTTTTCCTTCAAAGACCAGGCCCAGAGTCCAGGCGGGAAGCCTGTTTACCCAGGAGCTCCAGGAAAGATCACTTCGGTCTCGACTGGTAACCTCTGCCCTGACGTGAGTACACACAATCATCGGCACCTCTAAGATGAATGTTGCACGTGTGTGCCGAAACTCTCTTTCCATAGTGAATTAAGTGTTTCTAGCTCTGCTATTTAGCAACACTGGCATTGGATGTACAGTGCAACCTGTGTTGTCTAACACATTTTTAAATGAATAAGTGAATCAGTGGAAAAAGGTCAACTGATTCCAGAACAAATTATTCATAGCCTTTTTTTTTTACAATTTAAAAGTATACCACATGAAAAGTGCAGATCAACCATTTTTCAAAGGCATGAGTTGGAAACATAGTCCAGTGTGAAAAGTATAGTACAACCAATTGCCAAACAAATGAGTCTTATGACTTATGATTCTTTTTTGTCAAATCAAAACATACAGCATGACCAGTATAGTTTAACCAGTTCCTAAACTAATTTTTTTTTATTATTATTAATTAAAAACATACAATGTGGAAATTACAGTTGTATCGATTCTCAAGCAAATTAATCTAATGAGTTGATCCATTATTTGCTGAATCAGAAACATACAGCATGGCCAGTATAGTTTAATCAATTCACAAACGATTTACTCTAAAGAGCTGGTTCTTTTTAACGATAAAAAAAAATGTATGAAAGCGTGCAGTGAAAAGATTTGTGCTTGCACTCATCCGAAGCGCGCAAATATTAAGCTCTCTCTGAAGTATTGTGTTTGAATGGAAAAATTCTAACAAATATTATGCCAAAATGCTCGTCTTGGTAAGCATCCTATAGCAGACATAGCTGGCTGAATGTACTGGAAAGTGACAGCACTTTCTTAATATTAATCGAACAGTAACAACAAAGAAATCACTCACTGCTCTTGAGTGAATAACTTTAGTAACTTTAATAAAGGTTAATCTTTAATTTATACAGTCAAATATGCAATGCTGTTTTACATTTGATTACTTTATTCAATTTCTGTACCTAAAGATTAATGCTAGACCTACCAAACCCCACCCCACCCTTCCCAAAAAATCACTGTTTATTTTATTTGTATCTTTACTCTATTGCATTTATTTGTGCTGTTGCTTGTAAGTAGATAGATTATTCTTATTATTCTTATTCCTTTATTTTTATTTGACAGTATCGTTTTCTTTCCCTAAACACAGTACATACCGAAACTGTGACTCTAAAACTGTGATACGAACCGTGAAAAAGTTGAACCGTTCCAACCCTAGTGTTTTGTCATGCTACCTAGTTAATTGGAAAAATTACTCATTTTATTACTAAAATGTGTTGCACTTTCTTGAAATGTGGTTAGGTGTTCTTCAATGAAGCCTCCTCTGGTTTTAATCAAATCACCAGAAACTCTCAAATCCAAACACCCACCAGAACATGTTTTTTTTGTTTCTGAAACCACAGCCAAATAGAAGCCTAATAAGAACCTGATTTGTGACTCTTTGTTGTGTTCTTGTTGTAATTAATCCTAATCATGTCTGTAACCACCATCTGATTGGCTAATCAGTCTTTGATCTACATTCCTTGGTTCTCTTTGATTTATACACATGCTGTACATACAAACTCTTATACTAGTTTCTGTAATCAATAATAATCCACTAAAAAGAGATGGAAAATGAATCTAGACTTGTCACAGCTCAGTCTAACCGGTCTTTACCCTGTTTGTCCCACAGGAGGAGCCCTCTCCACCCCATCCAGAGGCGTATCCCATCCCCACTCAGACATACCCAAGGGAATACTTCACCTTCCCAGCCTCCAAATCTCAGGATAGGATGGGCCCTGGCCAGCCCTGGCAAAACAATGAACCGGAGCCTCTCCCCCCTATGGATAACCACTCTAATAACAGCATGGCTATGCAGGTTAGCCTTTTTTAGGAAGAGAAAACGTATGAGTGCTGTGAGCTGTCCTGATGCCATAGTGGTCTCATGACTCAAAACACTGGCAGTACCACAGTATTTTTCAACACCAGCACACTAACTGTACATTATTTCATGTTTGTTTTATTTATTATGAGATCAGTAAGATTATTTTGAAAGAAATTATTTTATTCAGTAAAGATGCACTTAATTGAGCAAAAGTGACAGTAAAGACCTTTCTAATGTTACAAAAGGTTTATATTTCATATAAATGCTGCTCTTTTGAAGTTTATATTCATCAAAGTATCCAAAAAAAATCAATCATGAATCTTGAAAATATACTGAAGACTGAAGGCTGCTGAAAATTCAGCTTAGCATCACAGGAGTAACTTGTTTTAAGATCTATTAAAATAGAAAACAGATGCTTTAAGCCCCGTTCACAAAAAAAAACTATAGCTATAAAGATAACAATATTAGCGTCCACACCAGCATACGATATCAGCTGTTTATTCTAGTCTGTTTATCGTCTGCCGCTTTAAATTCTCCAGCTTGTTATAGCAGGATGGATTCTGATTGGCTGTCAATGTTTGTATCTTTCATCAGCTGGAAAAAATCATTCTGAATAGGATTCCAATGATATTGTTACTCTGTGCCTTTATCATTATAGTTGTAGTGTGGACTCTGCTATTCTTTAATATTGAGAACGATTTTTAGAACTATATCTTTATAGTTATCTCTATTGTTATTGTCCTTGATTTGAACGGGCATTTACATTGTAATATTTCACAGTTTTTACTATATTTTTGATCAAGTAAATGCAGCCTTCGTAAGCCTAAGATACGTTTTGAACATCAAAAAAGAAAAGAAAAAACTACAGACTGTAGTGTATCTGTATCTGTAGTGAATATTGTTGCTTTTTAATATGCTTTGCCAAAATGTCAGTTTCAAATCAGTTGTTTGCTTTTTTTTTTTTTTTTTGCGTTATCTAGCTTAAAATATATTAAGCATACCTAACAGCCGAGCTATGATTTTTCGATGAACTAACCCTTTAATGTGTTTTTTTTTTTTTTAATGAAAAAAAAAATCTTTGTCAGTTGAGATTATAACATTTATTTTTCTAGTTTTACTTTGGTATATCTACTAAATTTGGGCCTACTTTTTTATGCGTAATTCCTATGTAGGCCCAATTTAAATTTGTCTGCAAAACCAATTTTTTGCATTACTTTGCTAGCTTTTTAAGGCTATGAGCAACATTTTTGTTACATATATATCACATTTTGCATAAATATGAGTCTGACTGCTGTGTCTTTGTGCCCTGCTAGCGGGTGGCGCGCTCTCAGGAGGAGCTGTGCGAGATGCCGGGTGGGTACCCAGGAGAACGCCTGCGCCAGGAAGACCTGATGCACCTGCAGCAGCGTGATGCCGAGTACCAGCGAGGCAGTGGGGAGCACTGGAACCACCAGACGTCCTCTTCGGTGGAGTCCAGCACCTCCAGCCAAGAGCACCTCAACTACTCGTCGTCTTCCGGTTCCAGGATCCAAGGCAACCACAAGACCGGCCCTGGCCGCTGGAAGACCCCGATAGCACCCCACTCCGGCCCCGTGGGCATCTCCCAACCTTCCCGTTCAGATCTTCCACCTCCTCCTCCTCCTCCTGTGCACTACGACTATGAGCCACAAACCAACCTGCCGCTCCCTCCACCGCCCTCCGTTACGCAGCAACAGGCAGCGGCCGCCGCAGCCATGGCTGACCGCAAGAAACGTGAGGAGCAACAGCGCTGGTATGAGAAGGAAAAAGCTCGGCTTGAAGAAGAGCGAGAGAGAAAGAGAAGAGACCAGGAGAGGAAGCTGGTGCAAATTCGCAACCCTCCCGGCCCAGTCATGCACAACAACCAGCACGGCCCATTGCCGCCCGCCCCTCAGCACCAACAGATGCCCCATCCACAGCCCCCCATGCAGGTGCCCCAACAGTACCTTCCCCCAGTCCAGCTGCCCCAACCGCCACAGCCACAACCCGCTCGACCCGACAAGCTATCCAGCCTTCCCCGCCAGCCGCCACAGGACACAGTAATTCGTGACCTCTTGCCCCAGCAGCAGCCACGCACCATCGAAAGACGTGACCTGCAATATATCACCATCAGCAAAGACGAGCTGTCCGCCAGCGACAGCCTATCACCCGACCCCTGGAAGAGGGACGCCCGAGAGAAACTGGAGAAGCAGCAGCAGCTTCACATCGTGGATCTTCTAGACAAGGAGATCCAGGAGCTTCAGGCCAAACCTGAACGCACGGCTGAGGAGAACGACCGTCTGCGCAAACTCATGCTGGAGTGGCAGTTCCAGAAGAGACTGCAGGAGTCCAAGCAGAACGAGGAGGATGAGGAAGAGGAGGATGACGAAGATGTAGACACCACGCTAATTATGCAGAGACTGGAGGCTGAGAAGAGAGCACGGGTGAGCAGAAATGGGAAGTGGGATAGCTAGAGTTTAATGTGTGGATATAAATTTTTAAAAGTAAACATGAAATCAAACTCACCACATTTCCTTTCTTAATGCAAAGTTTTGGCCTAATTGGTAATGATTTATCCATAAAAGTCTTTGTAAACTCATTCCACATCTGGAACCACCCAGTAGCTAATCTACTAATGGTATCGTATTTATCACTGCATATTAAGCTATACTAAAATAATATATTTTTTGCTTATTGCTCTAATGTGAGATTTAATGGTGGTGTAATACATAAGGTCCAGTGGTTCCAATGAGAAAGCATTTAAAAATTTGATTTCCAGGCCAGGAAAATTCAGTGACATGAAAAACATCTTAGTCATCTTTATTGAATATAAATTGTTCTAGTTATGCTCGGTTTCAAAATATTTTGAAAGGAAAATTTGCTTATTTAGGAATAATAAGGAAATTTTGATTGTAATATTTGATTGGAAAATAATGGAAATTCATTGGTAAAAAGGTGGGAAGTCGAGTGCAGGTCTGTTTTTTTTTTTTTTTTTGTAGTTTGTGTTACGTTTAAATCCGCAGTCGGCAGCAGAACAGACTGGTGATGGTATTATTAACAACTAACCTGGGATTCTCTGCGTGATGCTTTAGTTTCCGCTGTTATGATGAATGTTTTGCCATGTGCTCCTGCAACATGCCTATGTCATTGCTTTTCCATGCTGCACTGCTGATGAATACATATGCTGCGCTGACGGAGGGGAGGAGCAGGGCTTTCTCGATGCCAAGCACTGGACACGATTCCACTGCTTGCACCAGCATTAACCTGCCTCGTCCAGATCAGTACATCTCTCCTGATCTCATCTGCCATTTAAATAAATCAGCAATGGATTTCTGACCTGTAGGTACTGGCTAACCAATATCTTAGGATCAGGATAATTTGAAATCTGTTAACAGTTTCTAACAAGGCATGGCCATATAAATATTTTTTTACATGCGAGGCCTTTTCAGGCACATATTAAGTGTAGTGAAGAATTAACACTTGATTCAACATTGATTTCGGTAGTTACTAAGGTTGGGTGATACAAAAATATATCACATTTTATTTCTATAGCACATTCATTAAAATGAAAACAAAGTTTAGGAGTTTAATTCAGGAAAGTGGGTATCATGCCCTCTGGAGGTATCATTGAGCCCTCTGGAGGTGTCGTGGGCCTATCAATGAAACACCGGTGAAGGAGGGTGCCCACCTGAAGACCCTGATGACGTTCTCACCCCTCTGCCCAAAAATTAGGAAGTGCTGATAACTAGGGATATTAATATCAAGTCCTATGAGCTGAACTAACCAGGCTCATGACTTCTTGGTGGGCTGGCGTGTGTGCAGCATTTCCAAACAGCTTCCTTGTGCTTTCTGAGTATGAGTCTTTCAGTGCTAGCACAAACTTCAGCCCCCACTAACGTTCTTTCCTCTAACACCCGCCGTAGCAGCTGTCATGCGAAGCGTAGCGTCCACCTGAGAGTCTGCTGTGAAGCTGCATTTGGTATAGCTCCATCTCTGAGGAGTTGGCAGGTCGAGCCGTTTAAGGGAAGGTCAACACAATACCATGTGTTTGAAGGAAAAATCTTGCCAGTGCTTCATTGGGGGGGACGAGGAATGATGGGGAAATTCTTCACCAGCTGAAGGAAAGTGGACCGTTGGCGCTAATCAGACCCGTACTGCCCTGGAATGTTCCTGGCAGCACATCACTGAGTCCCGGCCCACTATTTTTTTATTTAATTTTTTTACTTTTATCTTCTCGAAAACCCCTCATTTTCTTTATTTCTTACTTCTTTATTTATTCTCTCTCTCCCACCCCTTTGGTTGCTCTGTATGTTTTTGTTTCTCCTGCAGCAGACTGCTGTTCCAGCAATCTCTGTACTAGACTTGGTATGTTCTTTATGCTCTTTGCCTCTCTTCCTGTTTCGGCTCCACCTGTGTCTCCTCTTGTTCACTACCTCCCTCCCTTCATTTGGCCGTGGTAACTCCTTTACCCATGGGAATTAAATAGAGAGAGATGTACCACTTTTTCAAGCATGGGACACCATCTTGGGGACTCCATCTTGGGATGTTCATTAAGCTCCACTGGAAAACTGCTGCGTGTGAACAATATCTAAATGTAAAGTTGAGCTGAATTGTACTGTATCTATACTGTATCTATAAGAAAAGGCATCAAAGAAAATACATTTTTAAAGCTGAAGTTGGTCCTTTCTAAGCCAGTGTCACCAAATCAAATCAAAACTAGTTCCCATCTTCCATTAGTCAGGCGAACAGTTAGTCCTGCCCTCAAGCTCATGCCTTTGGTTGAGGTTGAAAATAATTATACTTTCTAGAGAAATCAACCTACATGCATTAAAATATATATTTTTTTCATTATTAAAATATTCAAGATAAATATTAAAAAAACTACAATTATTTAGACTCGTATCGTCTTATTCTTAGCTATTAAATAAGACAATGAAAGTAATGTACTCCCCTTTCGTTTTCTTAAAGAAAATCATTTTAAAAATGATTTTTAATGAAGATAATTAAAATTTAGTCACCCCTCATTTTCAAATAGTTTAAATACTTTAAATGTAACGTTTAACAAAATTAGTTACATTTAACCAAATTTTCAAACTGATATAAATTAATAAAAAATAGGGTTAAATGTTTTTTTTCACACTAAAATCATGTTAATACTTATTTTAGTCTACCCTATTGAAAATTAGCATTTTAAAGCCCCATTCACTTCCATTTTAAATGTCTTTCTGTAACCCATGTCTTTGAAATAGAGGTGCTAGCTAAAACTAATTTTAGTGGCATGCCATGAATGCTGTATTTATTATTCTTTTAATATATATAAAAAAAACACACACTTATATATATTTTTAAAAAAAAACACACTTCAGCTTTAAATGTGCACAGGACAGCGACCTTATGAACAAGAACATTTGCTTATAGACAACCAGAAAATTAATTCCAAAGAAAGCTTCGGAAGCTCTTGTTCTTCTTGGAGAACATGATGAAGCTCTGCTGGTTTTGCAGCCGTTGTTTCAGTGCAGTGTCATCATGAGGGAGGGGGGGGGGGGGCTGGCGCATGCTTTCTTCCAGCCCGGTCTCTCTGGCCCTGAGCTTGCTTGCATGTGGGCCTCATTTCTGTGCCATGATCGCTATGTTTCTTCATCTACTCCACTCATCACTGCTCTCTACGTGTTTGTATTGACCCTGGCGCTTTGCCGCTCATTTACTCTGCGTTTCTCCATGGTCTTCTGTTCTGGGTTTCCTCTTCCTCTATCCTGACTGGAAATGTCTCTGTTTATGTCCTCTCCCTTGTGATTTTGGAGGGAAAAGGTGTATGGCCGTGATTTGTTTTTCCTAACCTGTCGAGAATTGTATATGTATTGTGTATGAAGTTTGATCGAGGTGTTTGGATTACCTTTTGAATGATTTTCTGTAGATTTGAAGAAGGTTGCAAGTTGCAATTCTGTCAGTAAGTTGTTTTGCATGCAGCTGTGTATGTGCATGTGATACTGTGTGATGGTGTGCAGTGCACGATGCCTCTCATCACAGGGGCCACATTGATAAATTTACTGGTGTAATAGAAACTCAACAGAAAATATTTTTACAAATCACCACAGCAGGCTAGTTTAAATACGATGTTGTGCCAGAAAGACCGACAGTACTCAGGTTGGCCATTGAAAATTGTAAGCTAATCTAGGTAACCATTTTATATTGAAACATTAAATTAAATTAAATTAAATATTTAAGTTTAAATATAGGTTTATAAGTTAACATACATGTTATGTGTTCCACAGAAAGTTTAAAAGAACAGCATTTATTTGGAGAATATAAATATTTTGTAACAATTAAAAATGTTTTAATAAATTTAATGCATCCTTGTTTAACAAAAGTATTAATTTGTTAAAAATGAAACAAAATCTTACATACCCAAAACTTTTGAATGGAAATGTAAGCTTAAATTTCTCTAGGTTAGTTTTAAATTTAAGTATAAATATATCAGTAGCTTTACAACTAGGGTTGAAATTGACATCAAAATTATTTAAATTTCGGTTCATTTTAATTTCAAATCAGTATTTTATGTTTAGGACCAAGAATTGCAGTCAGTCCAATCCATCATCTCTTTGGTCCAGTGTTTTTCAACTAACCCTGATTATGCATTGTGCACCTCAGCTGCAGGACGAGGAGCGGCGACGGAAACAGCAGTTGGAGGAAATCCGTAAGCGTGAGGCAGAAGAGCGAGCCAAACAGGAGGAGGAGAGACGCTGGAGAGAGGAGGAGAGAGCCAGACGAGAGGCCGAGGAGAAGGTATTGAGATCGGAACGGACCAGCCACAACTTGGAACTTCTAGAAGTAGTTTAATGCAAAAAAAGAGGATTTTTATGACAAAGGACTTATGAGTCAAGAAATAAGTTTTTGTGTTAAATGCAAATTGCAGATATGTTTTAGCACACTTCTTATGAGATGCAGATTAGCTTTCCCTTTATTACCCACTCAGCCAGGCCTTAAATGCAAGTCACGACAACAGCAGACAGATCTGAATATCCCAGACCAGTTCTCTTGCTATTGACTAGTCAGGTTAATTATTGTGAGATCTTCTTGCTTTAATTCCCAAAACAATATCTCTACCCATATACAGTAAAATGATTTTTGGCATAATTTGCTGATAGAGACGTATGTTTATTCATGCTAACGTCAAGCTTTTTCAAGGTTTTGCCCGATTTCCGTGTGGGTGGTTCCTCAAGACCTTGTAAGTGGGTGTGATTGGAGACAGCAGCTGATATTCTATGTGTCAGACTGTATGAGATCACAGCCCCTTGTGCTTAATTTAAAATAATGTGTAGTTATGTATACATACAGTACTATATGTGCTGATAATAATAAGGTTAACAGCAGTTCTGGAGATAGTAATGATCCGTTAACTGTCAGAGGCTAAATTAAGTTTGTTTAACGCCCATGTGTTACACTTTTGGAATGCCTCAGCGGGTCATCGGTTTACCAGTGGTCTGAATTTACATTCATACGTCTAAAATGTGACCAAAACATTGTCTCACTATGTGACCATCCAGTTTTATTTGTGTCTGTGTGCATCACTTTCAGACCACTGGTAATTTTAAAGCCCAGTTGTGATGTCCAACTGCATGTCTTCACAACATCTCCTCTCTTGTGTTTGTGATGTATCCCCATCTCCTTCAAAGAAACGCATGAGTCACATGTCAGGTCTTTACACAACACTCCAACATTTTGTTGGGAGACCATTGTCATTGCGTACTACATTGCTTGGAAGTGCTGTTGGAAATGGGCCCGCCTTGGTTTTCATGGAGGCCGTCCCAGATTGAACTAGCTCATGTGTGTTTTGCCTCCACATGCTCTCATAAGAGACATTCCCACCACCACTTACTAACCCAGGGGATCCTTGCACAGAGTCCAGAGTAGCCAACCACTAGGTGTTTTTCTCCAAAGCTTAACCACCAAATGCCAACCAGACCAGTAACATGCGCTCCAGGCATGCTTTTATTCCAGTTAGAACTAAGCATATTTCATCAACTGTAGTGACTTGTTCCTCTTTAGCACCATCTGTTGTGCTTACAGTTGAAGGCAAGTCTTTCACAGTGTTTGCACTGCAAGCAAGCAGCACAATGCAACTGAACTAGATTGCAATCTACTAGATTGTAGATTCATACAATTAGCATTTATAAAGAATGTTTAATCAATTGTTTTCCGTCTTCAAAGGAGTTTTTTGTGTTTAAACGCTTAGGCACATGTAAATGAGCATTTCTCATATTCTATATGTAATCTGTACATATTTCTTTTTGACACACTGCCACTGTGTTTGTTTTATGTAAGTGGATGCTGACCATAATATATTAATTAATGTTGATAAATAATATTTATATTAAAATATTCCAATTCTAACTTAAATATTTAATTACATTAGACATTTTATTGTTTCTCAGTCTTTTTTAAATGTTTCATTTAAGTTTAATTTTTTTTATGTTATATTTTTTTTAAACTTTAAATTTTTCCTGAATATTTCTGTTATCAACTATTTCAGATGAACTCACCTCTGAATTGAACAGTTAAAAAAAAAAAAAAAAAAAAATTTCCTATAGAAATGATTGTAGGCGATTTAATATGAATTCATATGATTATATTAATGATTCATTCATTCATTCATATATTATATAAATTATAGTAAAATGTTAATTTAACATTTTGTACATATTTAAATGTTTTATTAAATATTAACTTTTTAGTTAAAAAAAAAGTTCTTTAAAGGTGCCATCTGTCATATCTGGCAAAAAAATCAAGTCATACTCCACATTCCATACCAGATGGGGGCAGTATGCCTCAATAAAGTGAATTGGTCTACTCTAGAGTAACAAACGAGAAACAGCATAGTCTCTATGCTCCGCCCCTACCTTCACAACAACACTAGAGCATAGCCGAAGCCTATAAGACAGTGGTTCTCAATTGCAGACCTCGCGCCCCACTGCTCTGCACATTTTGAACGTTTCTCTTAGAGCTTCAGACATTTGTTCTATTCGAACATAAGTGCCCTGCGAAGTGGTCTCAACAAGATATTCAGCCATGATTCCAGTTCGAAGTGAACGTAGCTATATGTTCCAATCAAAGTGCATTGAAGTGTGCAAGACGTGAATTTAAATTGTATTGATTTACAGAGGTATATGATGTCACAGTTGTCCATGTTTAAAGACGCTGCACAGCACAAATCAGTGAATGAATGTTTCAATGTGAGGTAAACTTCAACAGATTTCCCCTGCTCGGGGAGTAGGGAGCAATGCACATTTGAAAAACAGTTCATGCACGGAGTTCATTTCTAACGAGCTGATTATCTGAATCAGGTGTGTTAACAAAGAAAAACGTGCAAAATATGCAGAGCAGTGGGGCGCGAGGACTGGAAATGAGAACCGCTGCTATAAGAGGACGTTTTGCCTCCAGAGGAACGTTGGGTGATGTCAAGTGATTTTGAAACATGACATCTTCAAGCTACTCCCCTTCACCTTTACCAGTGAATATGTTCATATTCGTTTTGTTCATATTACATTGAGTTGTATATACACATTATTGGAATTAAATTAATTTGACAGACAGCATTCTGTCAACATCATTGGTCAACATCAGACAGCTGATGTTGACCAAGCTAGCGTAACCAGAGCTGCCAACTCTCAAGCATTCACCGTGAGACACACGCAATTGACTCTTTTCACACGCTTTCACGCCACACATCAATTTTCTCACGTACAGAAAAACCACGAAGCAAACAGGACACGGAGACCAACAGACTAGACAGAGCAGGTTACTTATGATATAAAAATATGGGTAAGTTATAGCTAGCTAATTATCAAACGCAGCTACGGTTAGCCATTGCTAACATTAGCACGTTTATAGAACAGCCTTCGATACATTTCTATGTTATAACTTCCCGAAAAAAAATACACAAACATATAAAACAAACTTCTAGCGAAATACTAACAGCATCTAACTTACCAATCCAAAAGAAATGTTGCAAGTTCGGTGTCGAACCTCATTTCTTTCAGGTCCATCAGTTGTCTCCAGCGATTGAAAGCAGTGCCGATGTTTACTTATTCTTATCGGATTTGATTTGTGTTTCCGAGCGCGGTTGTTTCCCTGTAGCGGATGGCGGTCTCTTGCCAAGGGCTTCAACCATCCTTCCGCTTGATTGACATCAGGTTAGATTACGCCCACAAGCCGTGCGAGTTATTCGTGTATGGCAGGATGGCTGGTGGTTATGTTGCCCGCATACCGCCTCCCATGGCCGAAACTGGTATTACGACACCTGTCGGGCCGGGGCTAGTAATGCTACTGCTAATTAAGGTTGATATCTCTGCAGCACTATAACTTTACATTTTTTTAATGACATCATCGCCCTTATTTCTTCTCATACTTTTGATGCGTGTAGGTAATTTTTTAAATATTTTTAGCTAAATTTTTGCACATGGCACCTTTAATTTCTTTTTTAAAAAACTTTTTTGCTTTTTGATTCAAATAGGCATGACTATTTCAGATAAAACTACCCCTGAATTGAACGTGAAAAAATAAATAAATTATTGTTTGCTTTTCATGTCATTCAGCCTGACATTTCTTGGCCAGAATAAGCTGCAAAGTGGACTGAATTTGCACTTCAGCATAGACGGCGCTGTTGATTTCCGTTTAGTTTTTGATGTTGCTTGCTTGCAGTGCAGCCATGTTAAATAAAACCAATGGCTTACTTTCCGCAACATGCAGGAGTGCGTTTTAGCTGTACTCGATTCACTCAGAAGCACATTACATCATATCAGCAAACACATTTCTTCTACTACAATGTAGCTTTACTACATTGGTTCATCCATTAGCCAGAGCAGCGTTAGCTTTGACCCAGGCCTCACAGCTGCGCAGGCTAGCATAGGCAGCTCTAACCAGCTCTTCCCATGTTCCCCCCTTCAGAGGAGACAGGAGGAAGAGTACTACACCCGCCTGGAGGCAGAGCGGCGCCGGCAGCACGAGGAAGCCGAGCGCAAGCTGCTGACGCCAGACGAGCCTGGTCTGTACAGACCCCCACTACCCCGGGACTACCAGCCCCCTTCTCCCGCAAGCACCCCCGCCACTAACAACAACAGCGCCCCTCCGCCCCCGCCTCAGAGAAACACCTCCTACCTCAAAACCCAGGTCACCTCCCCTGACACCATATACACTGCCAAGTTTGTCTCATACAATGACGAGGAGGAGGAGGAGGAGGAGGAGGAGGACGCGGGCCTAACAGGTCAGGTTAAGCTCTCGGCCACCCGGAAGTCCTACGGTGACCTTCCGCCCGCCCCAAAGCCCCAGCCGCCGCCA
Organism: Carassius carassius; assembly: GCF_963082965.1. NCBI lineage: Eukaryota > Metazoa > Chordata > Actinopteri > Cypriniformes > Cyprinidae > Carassius > Carassius carassius. Next base: position 4,982,089 of record NC_081781.1, on the reverse strand, counting down.
ACCGCGCGCAAGCCCCGTCCCGTCTCAGATGGCATCTTTCTGTCCAACTCATTCCAGCTGCCCACAGCGGCCAATGCCAACAGTACTGCTCCCAAGACAGGGCAGCCCCCTCTCCCTCCCGCCAAACCCAGCCTCATCCCATCGGCCAACTCGAAAGGTAGAGACGCTGAGGAGAGAAAAGGGCCCCACCTCAGCCCGCTCATTCTCCATTTGTTATTGGTTTATTCGTTTTCATGTTTGTTTTTTGTGGGGTTTTTTTGGTGTTCGTTTGTTCCTTTTTCTGTTTTCCAGTGGAGACTCAGCGCTCACCGTTTTCCACATTCCCTCTACCTTTCCATCTGTAAAATTTCGTAGTATCAAAGCCAATTAGTTGAATCATATGTTCTGGTTTCTATCATTTATTTTATTTAATTTTATTTTTTCATCTTATCTTTCCTTTTACAGGGAATCTTCCAGGTTCAGGTTGAGCTCAACCGACTGTAGTTGTTCGATTAACTGACAATACTGGCTACCGTTTAAAAATTTGGGCTCAGTCAGGATTTAAAAAAGAAAAAAAAAATTACTCCGCAAGGATGCATACAATTGATTAAAGATATATGTCATGATATTGTCTTTTTTTTTTAGTGTATTGCTGTTTTCACAAATATTTTAAGCAGCACAACTGTTGTCAACATTAATTTATCAAAAATATTTATTGAGCGCAAAACCTGCATATTAGAACGATTTCTGAAGGATTTCAGAAAATTTAGCTTTGCCACCTCAGGAATAAATGACATTTTACAATATATGCAAATAGAAAACATTTATTTTAAATTGTAATAAAATTCCACAGTATTACTGTTTTTGATGTAGTTTCAATCAAATAAATACAGCCTTGGCGATTATCAGAGACTTCTTTCAAAAACATCAAATAAAAACCTAATCGGGCCCCAAACTTTGAACAGGTAAACATGTTAAAAGAAAACAATTTTTTTTGTGTGTTAATGTAAGGCTTATGTGATAAAATCACTTGCTGACCTTGTCTGTTATAAAGTTACATCCAAACTTTGTTGTCACAATGATTTAACTGTTGTAGAAAGCCTATAAACTATAGTACATAACTTTTTTTACAAAATGTTTATGCAAGAATATAAGCAAAGTGAAATAACTTCCTTGTTTACATTGAGTTCAGCAGGTAGTTTGCCAGACTGTTGCCTTGAGCCATAAGAACATAATTTTAACCTTAATTTAAATGCAATAGATTATTTATTTTCAGTTTTATTTAAAGGGATCAAACTTATTTCATGCAACAATTGCTATCGATTGAGCTTAACTTGTATTGAACCTGGAATGTTCCTTTTAAATAGTAATTAGATTTTTGTTTGTTTGTTTTCCGCTCATCTATTCTCCCCGATTCCTCTTCCTCGAATCATCCTAGCAGTCAGTAGACCTCGTGATTCGCTGTGCGGTCCAAAACCAGTCCAAGTACTGTTGGTGTTGCCAGCCGTTTCATGTGTGTGTTATCTGCTTTGGGGTAGGCCCGGCCTCAGCAGCTAGACGCCTGTCCGTCCATTATCAGCTCAGGGAACGAGACACTGGCTTCTTGTCACTTGCAGTGGTGGGCTCAACACTGCACCTCTCCTCAGTCCTGTTTACACTTGGCAAAGGGGAAAAGATCTGTCGGATGAGGCACTTTTTTGTACTTGACTGTTTAAAAGCCATCTGAATTTTATTGTACATCACTGGGACAATAGCAATCTTGGTGCAGACAGTCTCCGATTAAAAAAAAATATATATATGTCTTTGGCTCCCTCAAGTGTTCATTTTACATGAGTGCAAGTTAAAACTGTGTGAAAGAAATAAATGTTTTAAAAGTAAATGATTTAAGTACAACACAAGTTTTAACATTAAGTAACATTTTTATATCAGTTTCAAGTTCATGTAACTTTGAAATTGCCCTCAGTATTTTATCCTCAAATAAATTGTATTAAAAAATTTTTTAGAGATGTAATTATATTACTACAGTTATTTTATTTTAATATGAGTATGAATACATGTATATGAATACTGTTTAAATAAATACTTTATTATATTAATATATTTCTATTTTAATCACCAGGCACTTTTCTTAAGTTTATTGCTGAGGAAAAATGTAGCTATTGAGTTCTTAATTAACTTTTTCAAACTTTTAGTTTATATATATATATATATATATATATATATATATATATATTTTTTTTTTTTTTTATAAAGAATTTGCAATGTCTGTACTTTTGAAGTAACTTATGCAATATATCAGATGTCAAACTTTTTAAACAGTCATGTGCAAAAAAAAGCAGTTCAACCCTATTTCACAAAGATGCCCAGTGTATCTGACCTTGCATGTAATCTGCACAAAGCTTCCCCTAACTTAATGTCATTGGGGCCTGTTGTGATGAAAAATGCATTTACGCTTACCAAGGAACTAACATTGCATTAATCAACCAATCAAAAGCACGGCATTCCTCCATGCTCAGACTGACTGTAGCTTTTCATGCCACGAATCAACCACTGCAATCGCTGCTGCTTTATTTAATGTGTCTCTTACCAAATCAACATCGTCATACCTGTCTGCAACACTGCTGAAGCCTCCCATGGAACCAAAACCAGTTCAGTCTAACAGCCTCTCAGTAAAACCCTAGTGCTGTGTTGTCACCAGTATAGTGCACTCCAGATATTTCATACACACCCTTTGATTTTTTGCCTTTACATATAAACTTGGTTCCAAAATCTAGTAAGCTGCCTACTTGGGGAACTGTTGTAAGGAAACCTATCTTTGACTAGTATAAAATGTAATCCAAGATAGTTGACAAGTCTAGATAAATGTTAATATAATGTTAATTATAAATAAGAATTAAAAAAATATATATATGAACATTTAGATTTTTATATATATATATATATATACTGTATACACACACATATACATATACACAAACGTGTGTGTGTGTATTATATATATATATATATATATATGCATATATTTTATGTATTCAATAAAATGTTTTATTGTAAAATGTTATTTAAAATATAAAACTTTTAACTGAACATAAATAATAAGCATACATAATAATAATTTACATAATATAGAATATATATTTTTAAGTATACATTATTATCGTTACATTTATTATGTTAATGTTCATTACAGAAAAAAAAATTATGTATGAAATTAATAGTATATTATATCATGCTAGAATAGCATACTATTTTTGAGTTGCTTCCGATGTAGCACCTTAAAAGGCAACACACTAGGTTATGGAACAGAGCTTTAGCATTGACAATATTGATTCAGATTGGTTTCAGCAGTGCTGTAGTTCTCACTCTTATCTTCTGTCTTGCTCTTTGGTTTGTCTTTATGTGTATTTGGCATCATCATTTGCTTGGCTCCACCCACCCTCCTCTGCTTCCTCTCACTTTGGACTGCATGGAATCATGGGATTCCACAGCCCCTCCCATCACCTTCTCTGAGAAGGTGCATTGACCTGCTGGAACCACCAAGTCTCTGAGCAAAAAGGATCACAAGCTGCGGACTTTCAGTCTGTAATGTCCATTTTCTGCTTTATTGTAAAAAAAAAAAAAAAAAAAAAAAAAAAAAGGATTTAACAAAAGTAAAAAATAAATTGCACAGCTATATACTACTGCAAAGTCTGTTCAGTCATGGCATTAGTTTGTAGGCTTATGTGTCATGAGTTCCAATGGGAATATTTATTGGGTTTTTAGGAAGCATTTTATAATTTGAGTAAACTAAGTTTAGTGTTGTTACTTAAAAATAAAAATAAATATTTAATTTTATTTTTATAACATTTATACACAATCATGCCTCAAATGGAGACATCCTCTCAGGAAAAAAACTTAAACTTGATCTTTTGTTACTTTAGTGGTAAAAGAGCCTGTCACAGGGGCAGTTATTTACTCATTTATCCCTAAATGGTTAATATATATTATATGATGGTTAAAAATGTATTTATTGCATTATTTTTCAAAAGTACAATTAATTTCCTTAAGGATACAGTTTAATGTTGGATAAAACATACTGAAATACTTAAAAATAAGAGTTTGTATGTGTGCAACTATTGTACTTTTTAAAAAAAAATCTACTTTCAAACCACAAATTTCAACAAGCACAACAAATTCTTTGCACATTTTTCTGAGTACACAAGGATTTCTAACTACATTAAAAATGTGAGTTTACTCACTTGGCATATCCTTGTAGTGCTTATGTCAAAACTTAAAATTATAAAGGAAACAAAGGTTTCAACATTTATTTTTGAGGTCACACTGCGGACATTTTAATAGAAAAATTAGTTTGCTCAGAAATCAAAAACCACAATTAAAAACCCTTAAATCTTCCTGAGGGGACCAGTCATTCTCTTCCAGGTTTTATGAATACAAACTGAACAGCTTGTTTCAAACATACAAACAAGTACAGACCATTGCTTCGTATTTAGTATCGTATTCAAAACCACAGTATGAAACACATTTAGTCTCGGAAACAAAACCTTTTTCTTCTAATTGAGCCTTTTCTTTCTTTCTAAACCACCAGCTGCCCTGTTTTGCTCTTGAAGTACTTGGTCGTCACCAGTGGAGGTGTTTTTTATTTTATTTTTGGTTCACAAGTCAATGTGTTTGTGTCTTTCTCCCTCCGGCCCAAACTCATTCCATTATCAGTCAATCAGTGAAACCCTCCACATGCATTTGGATTGCGGCGGTGCTCTTGCACCCCATTGGTTAGAATCAAACTGCCGTTCTCTGGTTCAGTGCGGACCATCCCTTGGCCTGACAGACACAAGGACACGTGAGCCTCACAGACGATGCCTACGGTGGGTCAGCGGTGGGGGTCGTTGTGCAGGCCAGCTGTGCAGAGTTGGGGAGCGTCTCTCTTACAGACGTTCCTCAACACGAGACGAGTTTAGAAACAGCTGGTGCTTGACCTCCACCTCTGACCTGCGATCCACAGACCTTGTGTCAGGTGTGCTTTGGAATGCTTTAACACTAACTAAACCAGCTTTCTTCTCGCTGTTCAGCTTCTGGTCTGTGGAGTGATGTTGGAAACAGAAGTTGCTGGGCCAATGGTGTGGTTGAACTGCACGGTTGAACAGATTAAGTCTGCTATGGGGACATAAGTCAACAAAAATTATGTCCTGTATATTTATATAGGAATTTAAAGTATGTTATTAAATTACTAACATGTATTTGGTATAACATATTAGTAACTAAATCTATTGATAATCAAATGGAAGTTTAATTATTGAAATAAGGCTGAAATAAAATAAATATTACTTGAAAAACATGTATACTGTATATATATATGTGTGGTTGTGGTGTATATATATATATATATATATATATATATATATATATATATATATATATATACACACACACACACACACAAACAAATATTACATGAAAAACTTTAACTTAACTTAAAAAAACAAAGCTAAACAGAACTATTTTAAAACCCAATGAAAATAAGTTTGAGAAGTAAAATTACTCAAATTAAAATAATAACAAAGCTAAACAGAAATATTTTAAAACCCAAAAACTAATAACAAAAAGAAAAAAATTATATTTTATTTATATATATATATATATATATATATATATATATATATATATAAAATAGGTAACTAAAATTGTTAAATTAATTTATAACAATAAAAAAGAAATTAAATGACACAAATATTTATAAAAATTAAAAATAGAAATAAAGCTAAACAGAATAAATAAAAACAAAACAAAATATATATATATATATATATATATATATATATATAATTTAAGTTTTTTTCTGTTTAGCTTTATTTCTTTTATTTTTAATTTCAGTAAAGTAAAAAAAAATAATATTAAAAGAATTAAATAGAAATGGAAATATTTATATTGTCATTTAATTTTTTATTATAAATTCTTTTAACAATTTTAGTTACCTATTATATACATATATATATATATATATATAAGTATTATAATATAGCAAAACTATTCAAGAAATGCCTGGAGAGACATACTATATTATATAAATATATTTATTTAAATTGTATATAAATGCAGGTCACCATAATGAGCCCAGCAGCTTTTGCAGTTATCTTGCTAATCGCTCTTGAAATGCCATTGTTGATGTTTCTTGTGAAATTCACATTGTTTTTACATTTGACAAAATTAAAACAGGATTTAATTCATACACTGGAAACACTACAGGACTAGGATCAGGAGAGATTTACAAAGACCCGCGAGAGAAGTGGACAAAAGGGTGAGGATTGCACTCATGCAACTGGAATGTGTTTTGAAACCCAAAATGTCTGTGCTTGTATGATGCATATAAACTAAAGATGACATTCTTGGGTTGGACTGTAAGCTGTGGTGTTTTACAGTAAGCCTCCACAAACATCATTATCCCTTCACCAAACTCTGAGCTCACAGCTTTGGGTGTGGTAGAAGAACCACCCGAACACATTTATCAGTGCTTTAAATTATATTTACACCTTTGTTTCCTTAAATGTATAGTTCGCTTAAAAAATGAAACTTCAGTCATCATTTACTGACCTTGATGTTGTTCCAAATCTGTACATAACTTGATTTTTTTAACTGAGGAACACAAAAGATGATATTTTGCGGAAGATCCTTTTTATAAAATGGGAACTGGGACTGTCAAGCTTTAAAAAAAATGACACAAAACACCTTTAATATACCATAGAGGTAGACGATTTTGATTGCTTGTGCTACATTTCAAGTCTTCTGAAGGTATATAATTTAGGTCATTATTTGGTAGTCAAGTCTGCATTTAATTCAATTCTATGCCAGATTTTGTTGTGATTTGATTTTTATTTTATTTTTAATGATTTCATAATCTGGCATGATGCAGTTTGGTGTGCTATATTTAAATGCAGGAACGGATAAAATTTGAGAAGTTTTTTATCCCTTTTGTATTACATCAAAACAAGGTTTGGAATGATACAAGGACGATTAAATGATTCCATTGTAATTTTGGGGGTTAATTATTTCTTAAATACCGCATTACTAACAAATGATTGCTTTTAATTGCAGCGGCCCCGATCAGGAGAACACAATAGGAGGAGCTCCAGAAAGCCTGACATTTAAGGAGCGCCAGAGACTCTTCTCACAGGGAAAGGAAGTATCGAATAAAGTCAAAGCGTCCCGGAAGCTCATGGAACTGGAGAACGAACTGAACATAAAGCAGTAGCGAAGAGCCCTAGCAGAACTAATTGCCAATATGTGACCCATCCCTGGAGAAAAAAAAACACAAAACACACCCAGTCATTTCCAAACCTTCTTTTTGGGTTTCTTTAAATAACTGGACTATTAAGTATCATTTAGCTGCAATAAGAGACGATATTCCGTAAATTCCCTTGAAAGATATATTATAATAAAGCACTGTAAATTGTTTTAATTATATTACTAAGAAAACTGAAATGACATGGGTATCTTTTTGTTTGTGAAATGTTACGCGGAAAATTACGCATTCTTTGCTCATTTAATTTTTTTAATAGGCAGTAATGTGGGATATTTTATGGTGTTGTTTTATTCTCTTTCTACTTTTTTCTTCTTTTGAAAGTAAGTGCCGATATACAGTTGTAGACCAATGTAAACCGCTCTCAGTACAGAATAGGGGTCCGCATTGGTCCCCGAATATTATCGAACAGCTCAACAGTAGCGCGTGAACTAAACTTATATAGGAGGCTCACGTTTTTTGTCGCACTCTTTATTTTATTTTTCTAGCTGGTTCTTCCGCATTAATGGATACACTGGCACCTTTCCGCCAATCTCGTGTCCTGCATTAAAATGATTTTGCTCAGAAAACGAGCAACCTTGTTAGCACCATTTGTGAATATCCTTTGAGAATGTAGTCATTTTTCTTGATTATTTTAATGCACCGTCTGCAAGTCTGTCATTCCGTAAAAGCGCTGAGGTTTACCACTTTTATAAAACGTTTAGGAGTTTTTGCGTTTAAATGCGAAGTAGCCAGCTGATGTTGGCAAAGCAAAGTTTGATGGTAGTATAATGTTAATAAAAAGAGACGATTTGAATAAAGAGGTTTTGTTGAAATGAGATGCAGGAGATGCAGTTGATTAGCAGGTATTTATTTGAACCTTACTGACATAGTGACAGATTAGTTTGTTTTTATAAGTCTGGATAGATTCTGCAGGTTCGTTTTGATGGATGAGTGACAAGCGTGAGATTTAAACCCAGTAGGTCACTATCCGCTGTTTGGTTGTGCATTAAACGGCTTCCCTCATCCCACAGTATTGCAGATGTTTATTTAAATGGAGGATCCGGTCGTGTCTCTTCAGTTCGAAGCACCTGCGTCTTTTCATTTATAGTCTAGACCTGTTGGCGCCCATGTAAATAATTTTCCAGAGAGAACACAGACTTTGTAAATCAAATGATGCATAAGGGTAATGTTAATATCCTTCCTTTTTTGCCACTTTGAGAAACATAAACTGACACACACACACACATTCGTGTTTTCTTTTTAGGTTAAATATGAATTCATTTGATTCATTTGATTCATTTTAATGGTTGTTACATAGG